>NC_057812.1:550455284-550514698 GCF_018294505.1 Triticum aestivum | reverse complement strand
CCCGGGCCGCGGTGGGAGTGGTGGCGGCGGGCGATGACGTGGCAGGAGGCGGTTGGCTGGCGGCGGTGTGTCCGCCCCGGGCGGACAATGTCCGGCGGCGCGCGGTGGAAAATTAGGGTTTCAGAGAGGGAGAGATCCGGATTTTCGGGAGGGGTCTTTAAATAGGCATAGAGGGAGCTAGGAGAGTTCAAATGAGGTGCGGTTTGAGGCCACGCGATCGTGATCGAACGATCTAGATGATGGAGAAGACTTAGGTGGGTTTTGGGCCAAATTGGAGGGGTGTTGGGCTGCAACACACACGAGGCCTTTTCGGTCCCTCGGTTAACCGTTGGAGTATCAAACGAAGTCCAAATGATACGAAACTTGACAAGCGGTCTACCGGTAGTAAAACAAGGCCGCTTGGCAAGTCTCGGTCCAATCCGGAAATGTTTAATCCCCACACACGAAAGAAAGCTAGAAATGACCACCGGAGGAGAACGAAGCGCCGGAATGCAAAACGGACAACGGGGAAAAAGCTCGAATGCATGAGACGAACACGTATGCAAATGCAATGCACATGATGACATGATATGAGATGCATGACAACGACAACAACACACGGAGACAAAGACCCGAACCCGAGAAAATAAAATAACTTAACGCCGGAAACGGCAAGAGTTGGAGTACAAATTGGGAAAGTTATATCCGGGGTGTTACAGGCAAGGAGGAGGTGCGAGGTGGCGGGACCCCCCCCACACACTCTCGCGCTAGAGCGCATAGTGTGTCTTTTGCGTGCACGAGGAGTTTATTGCACAGAAGTACCACAATTGGGGCATCACATGCAGATTGGTACCACGATTGCTAATTTTTGCGTGTCAGTACCAACATTGGTCCAAGTTTTTGCAAAAAGGCTAAAACGCTGATTTATACGTATTGACACTGTATCCGACAGCTCGGGCCCACCCGTTAGGTACCACGCTGGCCAATCAGCGCGTGCCCACGCACTGACTAGGACGAGTCGCTCTCCAACCCGGTACGGTCGCACCGGTTCGCCCCACCGCACCATTCCCCTCCCCTCCTCCTCCTCGACTCGAACCCTACTCCATGGCGTCAGCGACTCCGGCAGGCGGCGGCGAGGGCGTTGTTGGTGGCGGTGACCTACCGTTTTGGCCGCCTAGCAGCCTGGCTAGCGTCGACGGCGACGAAGGCGACGACTCCAGCTCCGCGTACTCGAGCGACGACGAGGAGGAGTCGCTGTTACTCTCCATGGAGCAGCGGCTGCGGTTGGCGCAGCTGTGGGTGGCGAACCCTAGCAGCAGCCATGAGTTGACGCATGGACTCGACGGCATGCTGTACGTATCCTTCTCCCCCTCCTCCTCTGATTTATCCAATTGTGGATTTTTAGGGTTAGTTCATCTCCAGTTGGCGATTAGGGTTTGTTCATCTTCTGTGAGCACTGTAGGACAATTATAATAACCTAGTAACCTAGTGTAGAAAGTAGTTCAATTACAGTATCAAATTGGGATTAGGGTTTGACTAATTGAAGTATTCTATCCTTGTCTTTTTCCTTGAATATGCTATTGTGCTCAAATGGTCAAAGCTACATTGATTCATGTTCTGTCTTATAGGAAAGTTAATTCAATTTTTTCCTGTAGTGTACTGTTGCTCTCCAAATTTAGAGTTATGATAATGAATACATGAAAATGAATTTGTTCTGTAGTTTGGATGAAGACATTTGGCAAGTAAGGATCCATTTTGATGCAAGAGAACCATTGGAGATGAAGCTTTAGTTCAGATATTACTTATCCGAGTTTGGTTGCAGTGATGGAAACCCAAGGATTTAATGCATATGATTGTTTGTTTCACATTGAAAATCCATCTTTAGGAGAGAAAGGGCTGGATTTGGTAGACAGTCATGCAGAATTACAGATGATAAAGAGGAAGCTACATGACAAATTGGAGATTAATTTGCTAGTTAGGGCTTATGCACCCCCTGATAGAGATTTTTGAGTTGCAGCAATGTGAAAGGCCAGATTTGTCCACTGTTGTGTACCAAGATCCTGTTGTTTATGATCTGAGTGAGCCTCCTGTCTTAGCTGTTGATCAGCAAGGAGTAGTTATTGAGAGTCAATCTAGCAGCTCTAGCACACCCCATCCTCCTGGTGTTTGCACACAAGAAAGCAAGAATGCAAATGCCAAGTCAAAAGCTGTTTTGGAAGAAGAAGAGGGATATCAAGGATATGAGGTATATGAGGACAGTGATGCTTCTGCCTCTGATGAGGATGGTCAAATTGGAAGTGTGCCTAATTATATGTGTGATGATGAAGATGTAGAGGTGGAAGAGGGGAAGAGACAGAGAGAGTTAGAAGTAGAAGAGGAAGAATCAGATGATGAGATATCAGAGGAGGAACCAATTCTACATTATGAGGGTGACACTGAAGTTGAGGACCCATTTGAGGTAGAGGAAGATAGGACTTTTGAAGAAGAAGAAGAAGCAAATATAGTTGTACCTGTAAAGAAGCAGAAGCTGCCAGTTAGAAGAGGACCAACTACTAGGTCACATTGCAATAAGCTACCAGAGGTTGAGCCTGATTTCAGATCATCATCAGGTGAAGAAGAGAAGGGGTTGTTGAGGGAGAGTGAGGATGATGGTTTTCAGCCACTATCATTTTTCCTACCAAAGAAAAGGAAGAGTAGGGCAAAGAAAAGGCCTGCTAGTAAGTGGTACAATGAGAAAATGGAGCAACCACATGAACAACTATGTCTGAAGTTGTGTTTTAGGGATCAACATCAATTCAGGCCAGGAATTTCAAGTATCACAGGAATTCAGATCAGAGGATAATTGTTGAGTGTAGAGATAAACAATGCCAGTTCTTTATGGTGGCTGCAGTTATAAAAGGGGAGAAAACCTTTGTAATTAAGAAGATAAGACTAGAGCACACTTGCCCTAGTACTACTGAGACCACAAGGGTTAGTGCTAAGTGGCTAGCATAGAAATATGAGCATCTCTTCAGATCTGATATAACTACTGGTATTCAGACTATAATTGATGCATGCATGGAAAAATATGGTGTAGATGTGCCCAAGTGCATGGCATATAGGGCAAAGAACATAGCTATTGGTGCTGTGTTAGGAGATCACAAGAAGCAATATCCTAGGCTTAAAGACTATGCTCAGACTGTCATGGACACAAACCCTGGGAGCAGAGTAATAGTCACTACTGTTAATCCAGTATCAACTACAAGAATACCCCACCTAGGCCCAAGATTCCATGCCATGTTCTTTTGCATGAATGGAGCAAGGGAGGGGTTTCTCAATGGGTGTAGGCCATTCATTGGTTAGTTCCTGAACCTTGTGCACCATTTACATATTGTAGAGTACTACATATTGTTTCTCACTTGAATGTATTTAATGTTTGGAAATGTTGATTATGCAGGTGTTGATGGATGCTTCATTAAGCTCACTACTGTTGGGTAACGTAGTAATTTCAAAAAAATTCCTACGCACACGCAAGATCATGGTGATGCATAGCAACGAGAGGGGAGAGTGTGATCTATGTACCCTTGTAGATCGACAACGGAAGCGTTAGCACAACGTGGTTGATGTAGTCGTACGTCTTCACGGCCCGACCGATCAAGCACCGAAACTACGACACCTCCAAGTTCTAGCACACGTTCAGCTCGATGACGATCCCCGGACTCCGGTCCAACAAAGTGTCGGGGAAGAGTTCCGTCAGCACGATGGCGTGGTGACGATCTTGATGTACTACCGTCGCAGGGCTTCGCCCAAGCACCGCTACAATATTATCGAGGACTATGGTGGAAGGGGCACCACACACGGCTAAGAATATGATCACGTGGATCAACTTATGTCTCTAGGGGTGCCCCCTGCCTCCGTATATAAAGGATCAAAGGGGGGTGGCCGACCAGGAGAGGGCGCGCCAGGAGGAGTCCTACTCCCTCCGGGAGTAGAATTCCCCCCCCCCTTCCTAGTTGGAATAGAATTCGGGAGGGGGGAAAGAAGAGAGAGAGAAGAAAAGGGGGGGGGGGCGCCGCCCCCCTCTCCTTGTCCTATTCGGACTATGGGGGAGGGGCGCGCGTCCCAGCCCTGGCCACCTCTCCTCTCTTCCACTAAGGCCCACTAAGGCCCATATACCTCCCGGGGGGTTCCGGTAACCTCCCGGTACTCCGGTAAAATCCCGATTTCACCCGGAACACTTCCGATATCCAAATATAGGCTTCCAATATATCAATCTTTATGTCTCGACCATTTCGAGACTCCTCGTCATGTCCCCGATCCTATCCGGGACTCCGAACTCCTTCGGTACATCAAAACTCATAAACTCATAATATAACTGTCATCGAAACCTTAAGCGTGCGGACCCTATGGGTTCGAGAACAATGTAGACATGACCGAGACACGTCTTCGGTCAATAAAAAATAGCGGAACCTGGATGCTCATATTGGCTCCTACATATTCTACGAAGATCTTTATCGGTCAGACCGCATAACAACATACGTTGTTCCCTTTGTCATCGGTATGTTACTTGCCCGAGATTCGATCGTCGGTATCTTAATACCTAGTTCAATCTCGTTACCGGCAAGTCTCTTTACTCGTTCCGTAATACATCATCTCACAACTAACTTATTAGTTGCAATGCTTGCAAGGCTTATGTGATGTGTATTACCGAGAGGGCCCAGAGATACCTCTCCGACAATCGGAGTGACAAATCCTAATCTCGAAATACGCCAACCCAACATGTACCTTTGGAGACACCTGTAGAGCACCTTTATAATCACCCAGTTACGTTGTGACGTTTGGTAGCACACAAAGTGTTCCTCCGGCAAACGGGAGTTGCATAATCTCATAGTCATAGGAACATGTATAAGTCATGAAGAAAGCAATAGCAACATACTAAATGATCGGGTGCTAAGCTAATGGAATGGGTCATGTCAATCAGATCATTCACCTAATGATGTGATCCCGTTAATCAAATAACAACTCTTTGTCCATGGTTAGGAAACATAACCATCTTTGATTAACGAGCTAGTCTAGTAGAGGCATACTAGTGACACTCTGTTTGTCTATGTATTCACACATGTATTATGTTTCCGGTTAATACAATTCTAGCATGAATAATAAACATTTATCATGATATAAGGAAATAAATAATAACTTTATTATTGCCTCTAGGGCATATTTCCTTCAGTCTCCCACTTGCACTAGAGTCAATAATCTAGATTATACAGTAATGATTCTAACACCCATGGAGCCTTGGTGCTGATCATGTTTTGCTCGTGGAAGAGGCTTAGTCAACGGGTCTGCTACATTCAGATCCGTATGTATCTTGCAAATCTCTATGTCTCCCACCTGGACTAGATCCCGGATGGAATTGAAGCGTCTCTTGATGTGCTTGGTTCTCTTGTGAAATCTGGATTCCTTTGCCAAGGCAATTGCACCAGTATTGTCACAAAAGATTTTCATTGGACCCGATGCACTAGGTATGACACCTAGATCGGATATGAACTCCTTCATCTAGACTCCTTCATTTGCTGCTTCCGAAGCAGCTATGTATTCTGCTTCACACGTAGATCCCGCCACGACGCTTTGTTTAGAACTGCACCAACTGACAGCTCCACCGTTTAATGTAAATACGTATCCAATTTACGATTTAGAATCGTCCGGATCAGTGTCAAAGCTCGCATCGATGTAACCATTTACGATTAGTTCTTTGTCACCCCCATAAACGCGAAACATATCCTTAGTCCTTTTCAGGTATTTCAGGATGTTCTTGACCGCTGTCCAGTGATCCACTCCTGGATTACTTTGGTACCTCCCTGCTAGACTTATAGCAAGGCACACATCAGGTCTGGTACACAGCATTGCATACATGATAGAGCCTATGGCTGAAGCATAGGGAACATCTTTCATTTTCTCTCTATCTTTTGCAGTGGTCAGGCATTGAGTCTGACTCAACTTCACACCTTGTAACACAGGCAAGAACCCTGTCTTTGCTTGATCCATTTTGAACTTCTTCAAAACTTTATCAAGGTATGTGCTTTGTGAAAGTCCAATTAAGCGTCTTGATCTATCTCTATAGATCTTAATGCCTAATATGTAAGCAGCTTCACCGAGGTCTTTCATTGAAAAACTCTTATTCAAGTATCCCTTTATGCTATCCAGAAATTCTATATCATTTCCAATTAGTAATATGTCATCCACATATAATATCAGAAATGCTACAGAGCTCCCACTCACTTTCTTGTAAATACAGGCTTCTCCAAAAGTCTGTATAAAACCAAATGCTTTGATCACACTATCAAAGCGTTTATTCCAACTCCGAGAGTCTTGCACCAGTCCATAAATGGATCGCTAGAGATTGCACACTTTGTTAGCTCCCTTTGGATCGACAAAACCTTCCGGTTGCATCATATACAACTCTTCTTCCAGAAATCCATTCAGGAATGCAGTTTTGACATCCATCTGCCAAATTTCATAATCATAAAATGCGGCAATTGCTAACATGATTCGGACAGACTTAAGCATCGCTACGGGTGAGAAGGTCTCATCGTAGTCAATCCCTTGAACTTGCCGAAAACCTTTTGCGACAAGTCGAGCTTTGTAGACAGTAATATTACCGTCAGCGTCCGTCTTCTTCTTGAAGATCCATTTATTCTCAATTACTTGCCGATCATTGGGCAAGTCAACCAAAGTCCATACTTTGTTCTCATACATGGAACCCATCTCAGATTTCATGGCTTCAAGCCATTTTGCGGAATCTGGGCTCACCATCGCTTCTTCATAGTTCATAGGTTCATCATGATCTAGTAGCATGACTTCCAGAACAGGATTACCGTACCACTCTGGCGCGGATCTCACTCTGGTTGATCTACGAGGTTCAGTAGTATCTTGTTCTGAAGTTTCATGATCATTATCATTAGCTTCCTCACTAATTGGTGTAGGTGTCACAGAAACAGGTTTCTATGATGTACTACTTTCCAATAAGGGAGTAGGTACAGTTATCTCATCAAGTTCTACTTTCCTCCCACTCACTTCTTTCGAGAGAAACTCCTTCTCCAGAAAGTTTCCAAATTTAGCAACAAAAGTCTTGCCTTCGGATCTGTGATAGAAGGTGTATCCAATAGTTTCCTTTGGGTATCCTATGAAGACACATTTTTCCGATTTGGGTTTGAGCTTATCAGGTTGAAGCTTTTTCACATAAGCATCGCAGCCCCAAACTTTCAGAAACGACAACTTTGGTTTCTTGCCAAACCACAGTTCATAAGGCGTCGTCTCAACGGATTTTGATGGTGCCCTATTTAACGTGAATGCGGCCGTCTCTAGAGTGTATCCCCAAAACGATAGCGGTAAATCAGTAAGAGACATCATAGATCGTACCATATCTAGTAAAGTACGATTACGATGTTCGGACACACCATTACGCTGTGGTGTTCCAGGTGGCGTGAGTTGCGAAACTATTCCACATTGTTTCAAATGTACACCAAACTCGTAACTCAAATATTCTCCTCCACGATCAGATCGTAGGAATTTTATTTTCTTGTTACGATGATTTTCAACTTCACTCTGAAATTCTTTGAACTTT
Organism: Triticum aestivum; assembly: GCF_018294505.1. NCBI lineage: Eukaryota > Viridiplantae > Streptophyta > Magnoliopsida > Poales > Poaceae > Triticum > Triticum aestivum. The sequence continues at coordinate 550,507,116 of NC_057812.1, read as the reverse complement.
TCAAACATTTCAGACTTGTGTTTCATTAAGTAGATATACCCATATCTGCTTAAGTCATCTGTGAAGGTGAGAAAATAACGATATCCGTCACGAGCCTCAACATTCATCGGACCACATACATCTGTATGTATGATTTCTAACAAATCTGTTGCTCTCTCCATAGTACCGGAGAACGGTGTTTTTGTCATCTTACCCATAAGGCACGGTTCGCAAGTACCAAGTGATTCATAATCAAGTGGTTCCAAAATCCCATCAGTATGGAGTTTCTTCATGCGCTTTATACCGATATGACCTAAACGGCAGTGCCACAAATAAGTTGCACTATCATTATCAACTCTGCATCTTTTGGTTTCAACACTATGAATATGTGTGTCACTACTATCGAGATTTAATAAGAATAGACCACTCTTTAAGGGTGCATGACCATAAAAGATATTACTCATGTAAATAGAACAACCATTATTCTCTGATTTAAATGAATAACCGTCTCGCATCAAACAAGATCCAGATATAATGTTCATGCTTAACGCTGGCACCAAATAACAATTATTTAGGTCTAATATTAATCCCGAAGGTAGATGTAGAGGTAGCGTGCCGACTGCGATCACATCGACTTTGGAACCATTTCCCACGCGCATCGTCACCTCGTCCTTAGCCAATCTTCGCTTAATCCGTAGTCCCTGTTTCGAGTTGCAAATATTAGCAACAGAACCAGTATCAAATACCCAGGTGCTACTGCGAGCATTAGTAAGGTACACATCAATAACATGTATATCACATATACCTTTGTTCACCTTGCCATCCTTCTTATCCGCCAAATACTTGAGGCAGTTCCGCTTCCAGTGACCAGTCTGCTTGCAGTAGAAGCACTCAGTTTCAGGCTTAGGTCCAGGTTTGGGTTTCTTCTCTTGAGCAGCAACTTGCTTGCTGTTCTTTTTGAAGTTCCCCTTCTTCTTCCCTTTGCCCTTTTTCTTGAAACTAGTGGTCTTGTTGACCATCAACACTTGATGCTCCTTCTTGATTTCTACCTCCGCAGCTTTCAGCATTGCGAAGAGCTCGGGAATAGTCTTATTCATCCCTTGCATATTATAGTTCATCACGAAGCTCTTGTAGCTTGGTGGCAGTGATTGGAGAATTCTGTCAATGACACAATCATCTGGAAGATTAACTCCCAATTGAATCAAGTGATTATTATACCCAGACATTTTGAGTATATGCTCACTGACAGAACAGTTCTCCTCCATCTTGCAGCTATAGAATTTATTGTAGACTTCATATCTCTCAATCCGGGAATTTGCTTGAAATATTAACTTCAACTCCTGGAACATCTCATATGCTCCATGACGTTCAAAACGTCGTTGAAGTCCCGATTCTAAGCCGTAAAGCATGGCACACTGAACTATCGAGTAGTCATCAGCTTTGCTCTGCCAGACGTTCATAACATCTGGTGTTGCTCCAGCAGCAGGCCTGGCACCCAGCGGTGCTTCCAGGACGTAATTCTTCTATGCAGCAATGAGGATAATCCTCAAGTTACGGACCCAGTCCGTGTAATTGCTACCATCATCTTTCAACTTTGCTTTCTCAAGGAATGCATTAAAATTCAACGGAACAACAGCACGGGCCATCTATCTACAATCAAACATGAATAAGCAAGATACTATCAGGTACTAAGTTCATGATAAATTTAGGTTCAATTAATCATATTACTTAAAGAACTCCCACTTAGATAGACATCCCTCTAATCCTCTAAGTGATTACGTGATCCAAATCAACTAAACCATGTCCGATCATCACGTGAGATGGAGTAGTATCAATGGTGAACATCAATATGTTGATCATATCTACTATATGATTCACGCTCGACCTTTCGGTCTCCGTGTTCTGAGGCCATATCTTTTATATGCTAGGCTCGTCAAGTTTAACCTGAGTATTCCGCGTGTGCAACTGTTTTGCACCCGTTGTATTTGAACGTAGAGCCTATCACACCCGATCATCATGTGGTGTCTCAGCACGAAGAACTTTCGCAACGGTGCATACTCAGGGAGAACACTTACTTGATAATTTAGTGAGAGATCATCTTATAATGCTACCGTCAATCAAAGCAAGATAAGATGCATAAAAGATAAACATCACATGCAATCAATATAAGTGATATGATATGGCCATCATCATCTTGTGCTTGTGATCTCCATCTCCGAAGCACCGTCATGATCACCATCGTCACCGGCGTGACACCTTGATCTCCATCGTAGCATCGTTGTCGTCTCGCCAATCTTATGCTTCCACGACTATCGCTACCGCTTAGTGATAAAGTAAAGCATTACAGCGCGATTGCATTGCATACAATAAAGCGACAACCATATGGCTCCTGCCAGTTGCCGATAACTCGGTTACAAAACATGATCATCTCATACAATAAAATTTAGCATCATGTCTTGACCATATCACATCACAACATGCCCTGCAAAAACAAGTTAGACGTCCTCTACTTTGTTGTTGCAAGTTTTACGTGGCTGCTACGGGCTTAAGCAAGAACCAATCTTACCTACGCATCAAAACCACAACGATAGTTTGTCAAGTTGGTGCTGTTTTAACCTTCGCAAGGACCGGGCGTAGCCACACTCGGTTCAACTAAAGTTGGAGAAACTGTCACCCGCTAGCCACCTTTGTGCAAAGCACGTCGGGAGAACCGGTCTCGCGTAAGCGTACGCGTAATGTCGGTCCGGGCCGCTTCGTCCAACAATACCGCCGAACCTATGACATGCTGGTAAGCAGTATGACTTATATCGCCCACAACTCACTTGTGTTCTACTCGTGCAAATAACATCAACACATAAAACCTAGGCTCTGATGCCACTGTTGGGTAACGTAGTAATTTCAAAAAATTCCTACGCACACGCAAGATCATGGTGATGCATAGCAACGAGAGGGGAGAGTGTGATCTACGTAACCTTGTAGATCGACAACGGAAGCGTTAGCACAACGTGGTTGATGTAGTCGTACGTCTTCACGGCCCGACCGATCAAGCACCGAAACTACGACACCTCCGAGTTCTAGCACACGTTCAGCTCGATGACGATCCCCGGACTCCGATCCAGCAAAGTGTCGGGGAAGAGTTCCGTCAGCACGATGGCGTGGTGACGATCTTTATGTACTACCGTCGCAGGGCTTCGCCCAAGCACCGCTACAATATTATCGAGGACTATGGTGGAAGGGGCACCGCACACGGCTAAGAATATGATCACGTGGATCAACTTGTGTCTCTAGGGGTGCCCGCTGCCTCCGTATATAAAGGATCAAAGGGGGGGGGGTGGCCGGCCAGGAGAGGACGCGCCAGGAGGAGTCCTACTCCCTCCGGGAGTAGGATTCCCCCCTTTCCTAGTTGGAATAGGATTCAGGAGGGGGGAAAGAAGAGAGAGAGAAGAAAAGGGGGGGCGCCGCCCCCCTCTCCTTGTCCTATTCGGACTAGGGGGGGAGGGGCGCGTGGCCCAGCCCTGGCCACCTCTCCTCTCTTCCACTAAGGCCCACTAAGGCCCATATACCTCCCGGGGGGTTCCGGTAACCTCCCGATACTCCGGTAAAATCCCGATTTCACCCGGAACACTTCCGATATCCAAATATAGGCTTCCAATATATCAATCTTTATGTCTCGACCATTTTGAGACTCCTCGTCATGTCCCTGATCCTATCCGGGACTCCGAACTCCTTCGGTACATCAAAACTCATAAACTCATAATATAACTGTCATCGAAACCTTAAGCGTGCGGACCCTATGGGTTCGAGAACAATGTATACATGACCGAGACATGTCTCCGGTCAATAACCAATAACGGAACCTGGATGCTCATATTGGCTCCTACATATTCTACGAAGATCTTTATCGGTCAGACCGCATAACAACATACGTTGTTCCCTTTGTCATCGATATGTTACTTGCCCGAGATTCGATCATCGGTATCTTAATACCTAGTTCAATCTCGTTACCGGCAAGTCTCTTTACTCGTTCTGTAATACATCATCTCACAACTAACTCATTAGTTGCAATGCTTGCAAGGCTTATGTGATGTGTATTACCGAGAGGGCCCAGAGATACCTCTCCGACAATCGGAGTGAAAAATCATAATCTCGAAATACGCCAACCCAACATGTACCTTTGGAGACACCTGTAGAGCACCTTTATAATCACCCAGTTACGTTGTGATGTTTGGTAGCACACAAAGTGTTCCTCCGGCAAACGGGAGTTGCATAATCTCATAGTCATAGGAACATGTATAAGTCATGAAGAAAGAAATAGCAACATACTAAACGATCGGGTGCTAAGCTAATGGAATGGGTCATGTCAATCAGATCATTCACCTAATGATGTGATCCCGTTAATCAAATAACAACTCTTTGTCCATGGTTAGGAAACATAACCATCTTTGATTAACGAGCTAGTCTAGTAGAGGCATACTAGTGACACTCTGTTTGTCTATGTATTCACACATGTATTATGTTTCCGGTTAATACAATTCTAGCATGAATAATAAACATTTATCATGATATAAGGAAATAAATAATAACTTTATTATTGCCTCTAGGGCATATTTCCTTCAACTACAGGTGCTCAACTCCTTGCTGCCACTGGTAGAGATGGCAACAACAACATATATCCACTGGCATTTGGCATAGTTGGATAGGAAGACACACGTAGTTGGTGTTGGTTTCTACACCAACTGAAAATTTGCCTAGGGGGAGAAGTGGGCAAGTTTGGACCTTATACTATAATGTCAGATAGACAAAAGGTATGTGTTTTGCACAAGTGTTTACAGTAGCTTAGAGTTTCATTCTGTTTTGCACAAGTGTTTACAGTAGATTAGAATGCATATTTCATTCATTGGTGCATATTTCTTTAGCTTGTAGCTTAGACTTGTTAAATTGTTTGTGTCAGGGGTTACTGAATGCAGTGAATGTTGTGTTTCCAAATTGCAACCAAAGATTCTGCCTTAGACATTTATATGCAAATTTCCAAAATGTTGGGTTCAGGGGTGAAGATCTTAAGAAGTGCATGGATAATGCTAGCTATGCCTACAATAAACACAAATTTAATATTGCAATGAATGATCTTAGAGCTGAAAGTGAGGAAGCTTGGGAGTGGCTTACTGCAATACCAAAAAAAACATGGGCAAGGCATGCATTTGACACAAACTGCAAGACTGAGTTGGTAGTGAACAACTTTTCTGAGGTGTTCAACAAGTACATTCTAGATGTTAGAAGAAAACCTATAAGGACAATGTGTGATGGGATAAAAGATAAGAAGATGGTGAGGTGGCACAGGAACATAGAGAGTGGAAAGGCAGCAATATGGGAGATAACACCTCATTATAGTGAGAAGCTAGAGGTTAAGAATGAGAGGACAAGATACTGCAAGCCAATACAGGCAGGGGTCAACTTATGGCAAGTTACAAGTGGGCAACAAACACATGCTGTCAACCTGGAACTTGAGACTTGTGGATGCAGGAAGTGGGACCTTAGTGGCATACCTTGCAACCATGCCATCTCTGCAATAAACAAGGCTAAAAGGAAACCAGAGGATTATGTCAGCAAATTCTTCAAGAAAGATTTTTATGTTGCAGCTTATGAACCAATGATCTTTCCTGTGCCTGGTGAGCATGATTGGGTAAGGACCCCTGGTCCAGACATAGAACCACCTGCATTCAAAATCAAGAGAGGAAGAAAGAAAGAGAAGAGGATCAAGAGCAAATTTGAAGTACCAAAGCCAAAAGACACTTCAAGAATGGGGACCATAACATGTGGCAATTGTGGTCTCCAAGGGCATAGGTACACTAACTATCTTAAACAGTTGAAGGCTGAGCTAGCTTTGAGGAAGAATAAACATGTGGTAATAATTTTTCACCTTCAAATATACTAATGTTTCCTTTATTGTACATTTCTTTCTAGTATTATTAATTGTTTTTCCTTTTCTTTGGAAGGCTACTCCAAGTAACTCACAGCCAAGAGCTGCTGGCCCTTCTACTACACCAACAACAAGACAAGCAAGAGTTGTTTCTTCTGCTCCTACACCACCATCATTTGGAAGAAGACAAGCTGGTAGAGGAGCCGGCAGAGGAAGATCTGCTGCAACTACTACACCACCACCATCTGGAAGAGGAGCTGGCAGAGGAGCTGACAGAGGAAGATCTGCTGCAACTACTACACCACCACCATCTGGAAGAGGAGCTGGCAGAGAAAGAGTTGGCACTGGAGCTGGAAGAGGTGCTCCAAGGTCATTCACTGCCCCCAGGCAATATGCCCCAACTTTTGCTAACATTTCTACTGATGGTACACACACTGGATGGATGTCCTACTTCAATGCTAGCAGTGGAAGAGGAGCCATGTAATTTGAAATGATGTGGTGTTATGTTGGTTGAACTTGATGCTGATGCTGATGTGTTGTTGCCACTTGATGTGCTGGTGTTATGTGGTGTTATGTTGGTTGAACTGGTTATTGTAATGCTAAACTTGAGGTGTTGCTGTTGATGTCGCTACTGGAGTCTTGATGTTTCTATTGGAGTATTGCCGTTGAGAGTACTATGCTGTTGAATATGTACACACACTGTCTTTATGTATGTGTTGTCAGTTCCTGAATATGTACACACACTGTCCAGTACCAATATTTGCAAAGGAGTACCACATTTGGGGCTACTTGTTGCAAGTCAGTACCAATACTGGTGCAAGTTGTTGCATGTCAGTACCAGTATTGGGGCATCACATAACATGCAATACCATATTTGGGGATTCTGACACCTCGGACCGATACCTCTCCTACTATTAATGTGTGACAGCACAAGCGGCGAGTGGGGAACGAAACTAGGGTTCGTCCACGCGGTCACCATTTGGAGCGCAGAGAGAGAGAGAGATCTCAGCATGGAGGCACTGACTGGGGCACCTGCGGCGGAGAGAGAGAGAGATGTCGTGGTCGTCCAGTGCTGGGTCCGCTCCTGGATTCCGTCGAGCTGCAGGAAGGAGGGGGAGGAGTCGCGCTCACTGGTGCGCTACCGCGAGAACCCAATGGCGTACGAGCCTCCAGTGATGTGCCACTGCTCAACTCCGAGGAAGGCGCCAAGATGGATCTCCTGGAGCAGGTTGAACCCTGGTAGAAGGTACTACAGCTGCGTGGATGCTCTGGTGAGTGTGGTTTCTGCCTAATTTTCCTCCTTTTTCTTCTGTGCAATAGTATGTGAAATGATATATATTTGGACCTTATGTTTGTGCATCTTAATAGCACGGTGGCTGTGGATTTGTGCAATGGCATGATGATCCATTGCCCAAATTTTGGAGTGAGCTCATTGGGGATCTGCGTGATGAAGTCTGGAGGCTTAAAGGTGCGACTGTTGCTCGATTTGAAGATCAATTTCCAATGGTAACTCCCGATGAAGATGATGGCACAAGGGAGGCCATGGTTCTGTCTTTGCAAGCTCAAGTCAGAGAGAAGAATGCAGAGATTGCTGGGATTAGGGCCAAATTTCACAATGTGCTATTTCTTTTCACTATATTTGTGCTTGGCTTAGTTGCAGGCAAGATCTTAAGTTAGTTAGTTAGTTGGTTTATAGCAACTAAATGCAATGTACTGTCCTCAAGTTGAAGCCAAGTTGCTCTTGTTTAGTTAGTTAGTTGGTTTAGTTGGTTTAGTTGCTCTAGTTGCTCTAGTTTAAGACAAGTTGTCTTTTGTACTATTGCTTTAGTTGCTCTAAATGCAATGTACTGTTGGTTTAGTTGCTCTTGCTTAATATGTAATGGACCAGTGAAGTTATCTTCTGATGCAATGAGATTGAGTCAGTCTTGATCCTCTTTTATTTTGTATGACATGAGTGGTTTGCTGCAACATTGTCATAATGTATGATCATCAACATATCCATCTACATAATCAACATATCAATCTAGCAATCATATAATTTTTTTGCAGACATGGCACTACAAAATAAGAAACTGATCCATGTCTACCAATCATACCACACATTAAATTCTGGAGTTCAACTCATTATAGCCATACATAACAATTTGTTCACAATACATAGAGGAGTTCAACTTCAAATGCATAGTTCATCCTTTTCTCACAAAAGGATGAATAGCATAACTACAACATACATACACAGCCATAGTTCACAATTAGTACAAGCATACAATACACAACCTTAGTTCCTAGATGCTAGGTCATTACACAACCATCATTCCCAAAAGGTCAGCAATGCCATTGATCTCATTTTCATCTTCTTCACTTCTCCAAAATGGCATGAATCCCCTTGAACGTATCCTTCAGCTTTTCATTTCCCATCATGAGCTCAGCATTCTAAAACTCTAACTGCCACTTCTCTTGAATATGCTTTTCCTTTCCCTTAAGCAGATCAGCAACCTGAAGCTTCAACTCTAGCTTCTCTTGGGTGAGCTTCTCCTGACACTTTGTTAGCTCTGAATTCTTCAGCTCCAAATTCATCCTAGCTTCAGTAAGCACTTGCTTCTCTTTAATTTTGTTCAACTTCAAGTTCTGAATGACTGTTGCTTGAGCTCTTGTCATGTTGACCAGCAGCTCATACTTCTGACTAAGTTTATGGGTCTCTGCATCTTTCTTTGCCATCTCAGTTTCCATCTGTGCCTTCATATCATCAATCAGTTCTTTTCTTACCTCCTGCTGATATGTAATGGCAGACTGCAGATGTCTGAAATCCACCACCCTATCCTCCTGGAAGTTCATAAGCTGATGCACATCTTGGACTAACTTGTCATCGTTGGCCTCCAACTTGTTTTTCTCTTCTGTCAGATGGTGGATAGTGAAAGAACTTTCAAGATTGTCATTCACCCTATCACTCTTGGCATCTTCAACCATTGCCCATAGCTTCAACAATGCATTTTGCATTGTTGGGGGCCACTGGTGATCAACCCATTCAACAAAGCCACAATTGCTACCTTCCTGCAAAAACAACAACAACACCAACAGAGTTCATACAACAAGTAATTACACAAGATCACTGAAATTGCCAACAAAGAATATTTAAATTTAACAAGAGGAGCAGCCACTTGAGTAGCTGACTGACTAGGTTAGATACTCTAGTATTCATATCAAGGTGTGTTCAACCATTTTTAAACATATGGCCAGTTAAAAAAATTTCACAGCAAGCAGAGTACTCCAACAAGCAAAATATGCTCATGCTTGACCTAAAGAAGCTACTCTAGTACCACTATGAACCAAAATTACTATGCCATTGTACTCCAGCAAACAAAATATACTCATGCTTGACCTACATAAGCTACTCTAGTACCACGAACCAAAATTACTATGCCATTGTACTCCAGCAAAATATACTAATGCTTGACCTAAATAAGCTACTGTACTACCACTATGAACCAAAATGTTCACAACAAGCATATTACTCCAGCAAGCAGAGTTCAATATGGCACTAACAAACTAAGAAAAAAATCACTATGCCTACAATCCATACCGGCTGTGCACATGCTAAAAACCTCCTGCCTGTGTCAGTTCCTTCAAAGGCAACAAGCCTCACGATGCCATGCCGTGCTTCTCACATGGGGACATCACATCCAGCTCAAGCCCCTTGTAATCTGGATCTTCAAGGCTGAAAGGGACCTGTAGAAGCTCGCACAAAGACAATGACCAAATCAAAACCTACCTAAATCAACCAAATCAAGTAATCCCAAATCTGAAACCCTAACCATAAACTCACTGTCCTGACCTGGTTGAGCCCGTTGGTGGAGGAGAAAGACTGCATGTACGGGAGGCTAGACTGGTCGTCGCTGCTTTCGTCCTCCAAAACCATGGTGTCGGCGGGGCGGTGCGGCGGCCGGCAGTCGGGACGCGGGCGGCGGCGACGGAGGGAATGAGTCGAGGAGGATGAGGAGGAGGGAAGGGGAATGGTGCGGTGGGGGCGAACCGGTGCGACCGGACCAGGTTGGAGAGCGGCTCGTCCTAGTCAGCGCGCGGGCACACGCCGATTGGCCAGCGTGACACCTGACGGGTGGGCCCGAGCTGTCGGATACAGCGTCAATACGTATAAATCAGCGTTTTAGCCTTTTTTGCAAAAACTTGAACCAATGTTGATACTGACACGCAAAAATTAGCAATCGTGGTACCAATCTGCATGTGATGCCCCAATTGTGATACTTCTGTACAATTAACTCGTGCACGAGGGAGAAACAAAGAACCATAGTCGTTGGCATGGAAAATTCAAACTGGGCATGCATGCGTCGGAACTAACACAAAAATTACTATCAAGTACTAAAGCCCAGCCGTTGTACCCTAGAATTAACAGTGACGATGTTTCAGTCTATATAGACAAATATACGATAGCTTGTTCGACTCTTGTTTTAATAATATAATAATAGTTTTAAGATAAACACATCACTTGACATGTTTTTTTTATGGTTAGCTATACCGAAGATTTAAAAAATAAAAAAATAATCTTCACATTTTCTTCTTGGTTTATGTAGTTATCATACACTTATTAATAGCATGCAATTTCAGTACTTCTACATTAAAATCAATATTTTAACGTTCTGATAATCCAATAACCTACAAATATTTCCATGGTTTCTTGCCACTGAGTTGATGGGCTATGCTTCTTATATATGCAATATTGTCTTAAGATGCATGCAATATATAATTATGCTCTATTGAGATCGAATGTATAGGTTAATAAATTTTGTACTGAGTAAACTGCACTTCTATAATAATATGTACTATAACTAGTAACTTTTACAATAAGATAATGCTAATGTGATGCATGTGTATGTTCTTGCACATGCCTATTGCCTAAGTGTGCCTTTTTTCTTTCGGTAATCATAATCAGAATGTTTGCTGGTAGGGGTGGGCAGTGCGAACGTTTTGATGGCAAGTGTAATTATCATTAGTGATGGCAAAGATGATAATTTAAGTTAGAAGCACAGTAATTTTTTGACGAAAAACTGAACTGCAACTGAGTTGTCATGCTTGCTAACTAAAACTGCCATTCTCAGCCAATGCAAATCGCCATCAAAATTATTCGCAAATGTCATCCCTCCAGCAAACTTTCGCTTGCTATCGGGTCCTTTTCTGTTACACTCTACATGACCCCTGATTTCACCCTGCATGCGTGCAAGATGTTGCGTGTATGAACCGGATTCCGGGGCCGGCTGGTAGAAATTAATGCAACAAACAGAATATTGAAGAAGACGACGGCCAAATCTTTTTGACTCTCACCACTAATTCCATGAGGTGTTTCTTTCAAAGCAGCATGGAAAGTTACTTTCATTATCTTGTACCGTCAATGGACTACAAACATGATTTTATCCTAGTCGTATCATCTAAAATTTTCACGATCACCTAAACTTTTCTTTGAGCTGGTCGTCTAAACTACTTCTGATGTGATAGAATGTGTTTATTTTCAACTTCCCTGTCATGGCCGGCTGTGGGCGGGCCTGAATCTTCTCTGGAAATTTTGTTTGGTTTCTATGAAATGCAAAAACACAGCCGTACAAGTAAATAAAACCGTGGCGGCAGAATTTTGTATTTGACCGAAAGCATAGGATTCCAAGTACGCTGGTTGGTGGGTGCCTACGTACACCGATCACCGATAGTGTTGTCGAGTAGCAACAGAGCTGCTGCTAGTTACGTTCGAGATTCCGTCAAACGTCCCAAGTATATAGCTTGGTAACGTCAAAAAAAAGTATATAGCCCCGTATCAACGCGCACGCGCCTCGTCCCGCCGCCGCTTTGACATCTTCCGATCTTGCTGCTCCACTCCACATATTCAAGTAAACTCTCATCCGTAGACTCTGGTAGCAACGTGGAGAAATTTAAAGCCGACACTACGCCAAGTGACGCCATTGCCAAGTGCCACTTACCAACAATCAGAGCTTCACTATGTTTAGTAGCTAGAGTAGTCCTTAATGCAAGGATCTGCGATCTGTCACTTGTTGGAAAACGTGTTACATTGGAGTAGGGCATTTTGGAGACCAAGCACCATGAAGGCCTTAATTTTGAAATTTTCAAAATTTAAAATTTTCAATTTCAAAAAATTCTGAAAAAAAAATTCAGGATGAAAGACCACAAAAATTCTGAAAAAAATTACACATGTATAAAATTTCAGGATGAAATACCTTGAATTGCGAGCTGCATAAAAACCAAAACATGGACTTTGAGGATGAACAGTAATATGCTAAAAAGGACCAGATTTGTCTGTAGAGATGTCATTTAACGTAGTATTTCAATCTGAATACAACATGTACATTATGTCTCTAGGTATATGTGTATATTTTCAAAAATTTGTTGAACTAAAAAGTTTGAATTTTGAAGTTTTCAAATTAAGGCCTTCATGGAGCCCGGTCTCCATTTGGCATTTTCAGTTATATTGGCCCATCTTGAGATGAGTTCTTTATACATCAACTATTCCGAGTGTAACACTAACCCGTAAACTTAAAAAACTATGTCGTGTCCCCTAGGGTTTCAATTCACCAAAGATGGTAGAAGAGAGTTGTCCGATTAATTTGCGAAAATCCGATCAAAAGCTGTTACCACACGCCCAAAAGATGAGGCACCCGTCGACTTGGCTAACAATAGAACCCACACACCACCGAGGAGAGGACAACATCTAGGTTGCCTATAATATCATCATCATCACTTCTTCAATTGACTTAGACTTCACGGTGGACGACCCATCAAGACCTCTTAGGACGAACGACAAGCGAAAACCAAGCCAGGCTATGCAAAACAGACGGCCAAACCCGTCGGGGACTAAGGATGCACTGACTTCAATCACGAGTATTGCAAAAGAAAGAAGCACACCTTGGACCAACATAGCTATACCTGTCCATCTCTTCCATTCCAGGGACCGTGAATATCATAGCACGAATTGTACTGAAATATAATTCGGTGTTCAAACAACTACTCAGAGTTCACCGAAAATTTCCTCTTCATGTATGGTTACCCCTGTTCCACAAATACGATTCAATCCTTCTATGGCAAAATCTCAATTTGTGGAAAGCCTTCGATGGTTTCCTTATGAAAACATCCATTTGTATATGCATCATTGCAGCCGTATCGCCCATAGTGCTACAACTCCTACTTTACACAGAAGGACATGTCCAACGTGTGACAACGAACGATCATCGTTGCCAGACGAGTCGCAATGCAGCAGAAGTGAGGCCACCACCTCGTCATCCGCACTCGCATCATAGCCAGCACCTTCCCACCGCGATGTCATGCCCGTCCAACACCGAGAAGCACAAAGAAGTTTGTTGACATTCTAGCCGATGCCATCAATAGGGTACACTAGTAGAAAAAGGGTCAAATGTGAAGCACATTAGTGCCGGTTTGAATTTGAGCCGGCACTAATGTGACCATTAGTGCCGGTTCCAACGGCTAGGCGGGCGGGCATCATTAGTACCGGTTCGTGGGCAACCTTTAGTACCGGTTCATGCCAAGAACCGGTACTAATGAGGCTGTGTTAGGCTATGGTCAGGCTGGGGCCCCCACGAAGACCTTTAGTACCGGTTCATGCCATGAACCGGTACTAGAGTTTCTTAGTAAACTGTTTTTTAGTCCCACCTCGCCAAGAGAGAGACATTATGAGCGGTTTATAAGCCGTGAGTGCACACACAATGACGAAGAGTTGCAATGCTCACCTGCATGTTGATTAGCTTCAAGCCTTGCGGAATAGCATAGATTGCACTGAGCTATGTGCAGTGTAGTCTACACTATTCCGAAAGGCTTGAAGCAAATTAACCAGCATTGCACCTCTTTTTTATTTTTAATAACTTATTTGAACTACGGACTTCTTTTGTGTTCAGTATGCAGCATTCAAAGCGACGTCATCAATTTCCAACATGTTCTGACATCATTTGTTGTTTTTCGGTCATTTACCTAATTGTTTAGAGAGCTAAATGACCGTGAAATTGAAAATCACTACAAAATAAATACTGAAAATGTTGAAACTTGGCATGGTATCATCATATCACCCGCATAGCATGCGCTAAAGAGTAGAGAGGGTCACGGCAAAAACTGGACGCACTTCGTGTACAAACTGGACAAACTCTTTCGGAGTATCAGGGTTTCGGACGAGAACTCATCTGTTACACGGCCACTTCAATGTTTTTTAAAATTATTTGAACTCCGGACTTTTTTTGTGTTCAGTATGCAGCATTCAAAGCGACGTCATCAATTTCCAACATGTTCTGACATCATTTGTTGTTTTTCGGTCATTTACCTAATTGTTTAGAGAGCTAAATGACCGTGAAATTGAAAATCACTACAAAATGAATACTGAAAATGTTGAAACTTGGCATGGTATCGTCATATCACCCGCATAGCATGCGCGAAAGAGTAGAGAGGGTCACGGCAAAATCTGGACGCACTTCGTGTACAAACTGGACAAACTCTTTCGGAGTATCAGGGTTTCGGACGAGAACTCATCTGTTACACGGCCACTGATGGAGTCATGTACCTAGGGTAGGGTCACATACCTGATCTAAGTACCTTGCCCAAAGACACCCTTAGAAGAGGTCACCTTCCAGTCGACCAACGAGGGATTCACTCGACTGACTTGAAGGACTCGACCACGAAGACTCACTCGACTACCAGGAGGTCAAAAGGCACTCTGCACTGCAACGGCCTGTAGTTAAGTAGACTTTATGATAGTTAAGACACTTTATGTGGGACGTTACCAGTAACGCCCCGGACTAAATACACCTTAAACCCTTCATTACGTGGGCTGGCTGGGGTCCTGGCGCACTCTATATAAGCCACTCCCCTCCACAGGCAGAAGGGTTCGGCATCCTGTAATTCATATACACATAATCCACTCGACCGCCTCCGGGCTCCGAGACGTAGGGCTTTTACTTCCTCCGAGAAGGGCCTGAACTCGTACATCTCTTGTGTTACAACCTCTCCATAGCTAGGACCTTGCCTCTCCATACCTACCCCCCACTCTACTGTCAGACTTAGAACCACGACAGCCACTTCAATGTTTTTTAAACTTATTTGAACTCCGGACTTTTTTTGTGTTCAGTATGCAGCATTCAAAGCGACGTCATCAATTTCCAACATGTTCTCACATCATTTGTAGTTTTTCGGTCATTTACCTAATTGTTTAGAGAGCTAAATGACCGTGAAATTGAAAATCACTACAAAATGAATACTGAAAATGTTGAAACTTGGCATGGTATCATCATATCACCCGCATAGCATGCGCGAAAGAGTAGAGAGGGTCACGGCAAAATCTGGACACACTTCGTGTACAAACTGGACAAACTCTTTCGCAGTATCAGGGTTTCGGACGAGAACTCATCTGTTACACGGCCACTGATGGAGTCATGTACCTAGGGTAGGGTCACAGACCTGATCTAAGTACCCTGCCCAAAGACACCCTTAGAAGAGGTCACCTTCCAGTCGACCAACGAGGGATTCACTCGACTGACTTGAAGGACTCGACCACGAAGACTCACTCGACTACCAGGAGGTCAAAAGGCACTCTGCACTGCAACGGCCTGTAGTTAAGTAGACTTTATGATAGTTAAGACACTTTATGTGGGACGTTACCAGTAACGCCCCGGACTAAATACACCTTAAACCCTTCATTACGTGGGCTGGCTGGGGTCTTGGCGCACTCTATATAAGCCACCCCCCTCCACAGGCAGAAGGGTTCGGCATCCTGTAATTCATATACACATAATCCACTCGACCGCCTCCGGGCTCCGAGACGTAGGGCTTTTACTTCCTCCGAGAAGGGCCTGAACTCGTACATCTCTTGTGTTACAACCTCTCCAAAGCTAGGACCTTGCCTCTCCATACCTACCCCCCACTCTACTGTCAGACTTAGAACCACGACAGTTGGCGCCCGCCGTGGGGCGGGTGTTTTAGCGATTTTGTGGAGAAGTTGCGGTTCTTCCGAGTACTTTTATCATGATGACTACTGGAGTTTTGGTTGAGGGTCGAGAGATCCATCTCGGTGCTCTCACCTTCGTCGCCGACGACTCCGCCTGGCTCCAGGAGGCTCCACTCGACGTCGATGCGCTCCCCGTCCGCGGTGCGACGCATTTTCGCGCATGTGTCCGCGGCGTTCTGCTGCGGCAACCGTCGACTCCATATCGGTCGACTCCCCCATCGACCACCCTCCCGGTCTCCCGCCAGCGCAAGCGCTCGGGCCCGTCGAGGCTTCAGTGGTGGGTGAGGCACGCGGTGGCTCGCCAGACGGCCACCACCCAAGTTGCGGCAATCGAGCCCGACGAATCTCTCTACGGCCTGTTCGATCTGTCGACTGGCTCCGTAGAGACTGCATCCGAGTGCGATAGCAGTGATCCAGCGGCGGAAATCCTGATGGTCGATGGGCCCCGCAGTCCCCCTGGCTTCGCCCGTGATGGTGGGGCAGGCGACGGAGGCGACCCCGCACGAGACCATGAAGAGTACCAGCCCGAGCCACTCGACTCTCTGCAAAGAGAGGAACTTCGCCGCAGGAACGTGGATGTCCTGCGTACTCCCATCGCAGGAGAAACCCCCGAGGCTCGCGCCTTGGAGGAGGCTCGTTTAGCCAATTTGGCCGAACGCACTCGACTGGAGAATCTTCAGCGAGCACTCGACGAGCGCGCGTGGCAACGAGTTCCCGACACCAGTCGACGTCAACTCTTCCCGCCGACTCAGGTATATCGAACCCCAATCCAGAATTTAGCAGCTGCGACCCGTATAGCAGAGTCCATCCAGCCCTCTCAGTCGGAAGCTGGCAGAGGCTTGATGTAGATCAGGGATTTGCTCCGGGCAGCAGGAGATCAGAATTCGGCCGTGTCGCAGTTGCGCAACAGAATTCACAGTCGATCTGTCGCTGCGAATACGGTTCAGTCGGCAGCCCCAGATCGCCTCCGCGGCGTGAAGGGCGCGAGAATCGGCGAGACCAATATGGTGACCGACTCGACCGAGATGATAGGCGTTGAGTGCCCAATTCCCCTCCGAGGGGTGGGTCTTACGCTCCTCGGCAGCAAGATGACAGACGTCAGCTCAGTGCGGGGCGAAGAGTTCCAGTCGACCCCAGAGAACCAGGCTTTGATGCGCGATCCATTATCGTGCAAGGCTTAGTCGACCGGAACAGAGCCAATCGAGGTGGACTCGACAGAGATGCGCCCACAAGCAGTCGAGTGCATGTTTCTGGTCCTGAATGTTTCAGCAGAGCTATCAGAGCCGCAGTTATCCCTCCCAATTTCAGGTTGGCAACAGGAGTCAGCAAGTTCACTGGTGAGTCTAAGCCTGAAACTTGGCTTGAAGACTACCGAGTGGCGGTTCAGATTGGTGGTGGGAACGACGAGGTGGCCATGAAGCATTTGCCCCTCATGCTGGAAGGTTCTGCCAGGGCATGGTTGACTCAATTACCTCCTAGCAGCATTTACACTTGGGAAGATCTGTCCCGAGTGTTCATCAGAACGTTTGAAGGAACTTGCAAGCGACCGGCTGGATTGACGGAGCTGCAAGTCTGCGTGCAGAAGAACAATGAGACTCTCAGAGAGTATATTCAGAGATGGATCACTTTGCACCATACTGTGGAGAATGTGTCTGATCATCAGGCAGTCTGCGCCTTTAAGGATGGTGTCAAGAACAGAGAATTAAGTTTGAAATTTGGTCGAACCGGTGACATGACCTTGAGTCGGATGATGGAGATTGCTACCAAGTACGCCAACGGCGAAGAAGAAGACCGACTCCGAAGCGGCAAGCACAAGCCGAGTCAGTCGGAAAAGGGAAACACCAGTCGGAAACAGAAGCGGAAGGCTGAACCGGCAGCTCCTGGAGAGGCTTTGGCCGTGACTCAGGGAAAGTTTAAAGGTAAACCAAAAGGATCCTGGAACCCTAAGAAGGTGAAGGATAAAGAAGGGAACGACGTGATGGATATGCCGTGTCACATCCACACGAAGAAAGACGAAGAGGGGAATATCATCTACCCGAAGCATACCACTCGCCAATGTCGACTCCTGATCCAGCAGTTTCAGGGAAAACAGTCTAAGGACAAGGAGAAGGAGTCGGACAAGCCCGCAGACAAGAGGACAGTGAGGAAGGATATCCACATATCAACTCCACTCTGATGATCTTTGCAGATGTGGAAAGCAAGAGTCGATTGAAAGTCATTAACCGAGAGGTGAACATGGTCGCCCCAGCAAAAGCAAATTATCTGAGATGGTCCCAAACACCCATCACATTCGACCAATCTGATCACCCGACTCATATTGCCACCCCTGGGAGGCAAGCTTTGGTGGTCGATCCAGTTGTCGAAGGCACTCGACTGACAAAAGTGCTGATGGACGGTGGTAGTGGGCTGAATTTGTTGTATGCAGACACGCTGAAAGGAATGGGCATTCCGATGTCCCGACTGAGCACCAGTAACATGAGATTTCATGGAGTTATACCAGGAAAGAAAGCCGAGTCACTCGGCCAAATAGCTCTGGACGTGGTGTTTGGTGATTCGAAACATTTTCGCAAAGAGAAGTTGACGTTTGAGGTCGTGGATTTTCATAGTGCATATCATGCCATTTTGGGGAGACCAGCTTATGCACGGTTCATGGCTCGACCATGTTACGTGTACCTCAAATTGAAGATGCCCGGCCCCAAAGGAGTGATCACTGTCACCGGTGATCGGAAAAAGGCAGAAGAGTGCTTTCAGAAGGGCTCAAAGATTGCCGATTCCCAGGTGACAGCGGTCGAGTTCGAAGAATACAAGCAAAACGCAGATCCGAGTGATTTGCTGTGATCCAAGAAACCCGCCACAGAATCTGCATTTCAGTCGTCCGGTGAGACAAAGCCTGTTCACATTCACCCGACCGACCCCGATGCAGCTCCGACCCACATCTCCACAACACTCGACCCGAAACAGGAAGAAGCGCTCATCCAGTTCCTCCGTGAGAACTGGGACATTTTTGCATGGAAGCCCGCTGACATGCCAGGTGTTCCCAGGGGACTAGCTGAGCATCTCCTAAGAGTCGACTCATCTGCAAAACCAGTCAAAGAGCATCTTCGGCGGTCCGCCGTCCAGAAGAGAAAAGCCATTGGTGAGGAAGTGGCTCGACTGTTGGCGGCAGGATTTATCCGAGAGATATACCACTCCGAGTGGCTCGCTAATGTCGTCATGGTTCCTAAGAAGGACAAATCACTCCGAATGTGCATTGATTTCAAGCACATCAACCGGGCCTGCCCGAAAGATCATTTTCCTCTCCCTCGCATAGATCAAATTGTTGACTCGACCGCAGGATGCGAGAGACTGTCTTTTCTAGACGCCTACTCCGGGTACCACCAGATCCGTCTGTACGGACCCGACAAGGTAAAAACAGCTTTCATCACTCCATTCGGGTGCTTCTGCTATATCACCATGCCATTCGGCCTCAAGAATGCCGGAGCCACATTTATGCGAATGATTCAGAAGTGTCTTCTCACTCAAATCAGTCGGAATGTGGAAGCGTATATGGATGATAACGTCGTCAAGTCACGAAAAGGTTCCGACCTGCTCGCTGACCTCGCCGAAACATTTGCCAACCTCAGAAGGTATGATATCAAGCTCAATCCATCAAAGTGCACATTTGGAGTTCCTGGTGGCAAGTTACTCGGTTTTCTCGTTTCCGAGCGAGGAATCGATGCTAATCCAAAGAAGGTCGGCACTATTCTCCGAATGAAACGCCCTATGCGAGTGCACGATGTCCAGAAGCTTACTGGATGCTTGGCCGCATTAAGTCGATTCATCTCACAACTCGGTGAAAAGGCATTGCCTCTTTACCGACTGATGAAGAAGGCAGACAAGTTCGAGTGGACTCCAGAAGCTGATGCAGCATTTGCCGAGCTAAAAGCTCTGCTCTCCACCCAGTCGGTGCTTGCTGCTCCAATCAGCAAAGAGCCTCTGCTGCTCTATATCGCAGCCACAGGACAAGTCGTCAGTACTGTGCTTACGGTCGAGCGGGAAGAAGAAGGAAAAGCTCTCAAAGTTTAGCGCCCAGTGTATTATTTGTCTGAAGTCTTGACTCCATCCAAGCAGAGATATCCTCATTATCAGAAGCTTGTGTATGGAATATACATGACCACAAAGAAGGTTGCTCATTATTTTTCTAATCATTCCATCACAGTCGTCAGCGACGCTCCGCTATCAGAGATTTTGCACAACAGAGATGCAACTGGTCGAGTGGCTAAATGGGCGATTGAACTTCTTCCCCTTGATATCAAGTTTGAGGCAAAGAAAGCCATTAAGTCCCAGGCAATAGCAGATTTCCTCGCCGAGTGGATTGAACAGCAACAGCCGACTGAAGTTCACTCGGAGCATTGGACCATGTTCTTTGATGGCTCTAAGATGTTGAATGGTTCCGGTGCTGGGGTTGTCCTGGTTTCCCCCAGAGGAGATAAGCTCAGATATGTGCTCCAGATTCACTTTGATTCCTCCAACAATGAGGCAGAATATGAGGCCCTCTTATACGGATTGCGCATGGCCATTTCACTCGGCGTCCGTCGCTTGATGGTCTATGGCGACTCGGATTTAGTGGTCAACCAAGTGATGAAGGAGTGGGACGTGAGAAGCCCAGCCATGACTGGATACTGCAGTGCAGTGAGGAAGCTGGAAAAGAAGTTCGAGGGGTTGGAGCTCCATCATATACCCCGACTGAAAAATCAAGCAGCTGATGATCTAGCAAAGATAGGTTCCAAGAGAGAAGCCATTCCGAGTGGTGTGTTCTTGGAGCATATACACACTCCATCGGTCAAAGAAGATCCTTTCACCGAAGAAGCTCCACAGCCCAAGAGTGCCACAGATCCGACTGAGGTTGAAGTCCCAGCAGTGGTCGACTTGGTCATGGAGGTCTTGGTGGTCATTCCCAACTGGACAGTTCCATATATCGCGTATATCCTGAGAAAAGAGCTCCCGGAGGATGAGGAAGAGGCTCGACAGATCGTCCGTCGATCTAAGGCCTTTACCGTAATCAAAGGACAATTATACAGAGAAAGCGCGACTGGAGTTGGTCAGAAGTGCATAACACCAGAAGAAGGTCGAATCATCCTCAATGATATCCACTCGAGAACCTGTGGTCATCATGCGTCCTCTCGGACCATCGTGGCCAAAGCATACCGAGCCGGATTTTACTGGCCAAAGGCGAATGAGATGGCAAAGGAAATAGTGGATAAGTGCGAGGGATGTCAGTTCTACTCGAATATGTCGCACAAGCCTGCATCGGCTCTGAAGACCATCCCACTCGTCTAGCCTTTCGCAGTATGGGGGTTGGACATGGTCGGTCCTTTGAGAACAGGGCGAAGTGGCTTCACGCATGTACTGGTGGCAGTCGACAAATTCACCAAGTGGATTGAGGCTAAACCAATCAAGAGCCTTGATGCCGATGCTGCTGTTAGCTTCATCAGGGAACTAATATTCAGATATGGAGTCCCGCACAGCATCATTATGGATAATGGGTCGAACTTTGACTCGGAGGAATTCAGAGATTTCTGTAACTCTCAAGGCACGCGAGTCGACTACGCTTCAGTCGCTCATCCGCAGTCGAATGGACAAGCAGAGCGAGCCAATGGCCTGATTCTCAAGGGATTGAAACCCCGACTAATGCGTGATCTCAAGCATGCAGCTGGAGCTTGGGTCGACGAACTTCCCTCGGTGCTTTGGGGACTGCGGACCACACCTAATCGGTCGACCGGAAGAACCCCATTCTTCTTGGTCTACGGAGCTGAAGCAGTCTTGCCGAGTGATCTTCTCCACAATGCTCCTCGAGTTGAAATCTACAACGAAGCAGAAGCTGAACAAGCACGGCAGGACGCAGTCGACCTTTTAGAGGAAGAAAGGGAGATGGCTCTGATCCGGTCGACCATCTACCAACAAGATTTGCGTCGTTTCCACGCTAGAAATGTGAGGGGTCGAGCCTTCTAGGAAGGAGATTTAGTTCTCCGAGTGGATCAGAAGAAACAACACAAGCTTGCTCCTTCTTGGGAAGGACCCTTCATCGTCACGAAAGTTCTCCACGACGGGGCGTATCGTCTTTACAACGTCGAGCATAATATCGACGAGCCCCGAGCTTGGAACGCGGAACTACTCCGCCCATTTTACACTTAAATTTAATCACTCGGATGAGTTGCAATAAAGTACTTCTGTAGTCCATGGACCTCAAAATAATAGTGTCATAGTTCCTCCATAATTTTTGTCACTTTTTATTTTGTCCAATAAAATTTCCCCTAAGTGGGTGACTTAGCCGCGAATCCATTTCGCCTAAGTTTGTAAAAATCCTCCGAGTGGTGAGTCAGACTCTCACTCGGAGGCTTAGCTGCGAATCCGTTTCGCCTAAGATTAAATAAAATCCTACCGAGTGGTAAGCCAGACTTCCACTCGGAGGCTTAGCTGCAGCCCAGTGCTCGCCTAAGTTATCAAAATTCCTACCAAGTGAAGAGCAAACCTCTCACTCGGAGGCTTAGCTGCAGTCCAAGTACTCGCCTAAGTTATCAAAATTCCTACCGAGTGAAGAGCAAACCTCTCACTCGGAGGCTTAGCTGCAATCCAAGTAGTCGCCTAAGTTATCAGAAATCCTACCGAGTGAAGAGCAAACCTCTCACTCGGAGGCTTAGCTGCAGTCCAAGTACTCGCCTAAGTTATCAAAATTCCTACCGAGTGAAGAGCAAACCTCTCACTCGGAGGTTTAGCTGCAGTCCAAATACTCGCCTAAGTTATCAGAAATCCTACCGAGTGAAGAGCAAACCTCTCACTCGGGGGCTTAGCTGCAGCCCAGCGCTCGCCTAAGTTATCAAAAATCCTACCGAGTGAAGAGCAAACCTCTCACTCGGAGGCTTAGCTGCAGTCCAAGTACTCGCCTAAGTTATCAGAAATCCTACCGAGAGAAGAGCAAACCTCTCACTCGGAGGCTTAGCTGCAGTCCAAGTACTCGCCTAAGTTATCAAAATTCCTACCGAGTGAAGAGCAAACCTCTCACTCGGAGGCTTAGCTGCAGTCCAAGTACTCGCCTAAGTTATCAGAAATCCTGCCGAGTGAAGAGCAAACCTCTCACTCGGGGGCTTAGCTGCAGCCCAGCGCTCGCCTAAGTTATCAAAAATCCTACCGAGTGAAGAGCAAACCTCTCACTCGGAGGCTTAGCTGCAGCCCAGCGCTCGCCTAAATTGTCAAAAATCCTACCGAGTGAAGAGCAAACCTCTCACTCGGAGGCTTAGCTGCAGTCCAAGTACTCGCCTAAGTTATCAGAAATCCTACCGAGTGAAGAGCAAACCTCTCACTCGGGAGCTTAGCTGCAGTCCAAGTACTCGCCTAAGTTATCAAAAATCCTATCGAGTGAAGAGCAAACCTCTCACTCGGAGGCTTAGCTGCAGCCCAGTGCTGGCCTAAGTTGTCAAAAATCCTATCGAGTGAAGAGCAAACCTCTCACTCGGAGGCTTAGCTGCAGTCCAAGTACTCGCCTAAGTTATTAGAAATCCTACCGAGTGAAGAGCAAACCTCTCACTCGGGGGCTTAGCTGCAGCCTAGCGCTCACCTAAGTTGTCAAAAATCCTACCGAGTGAAGAGCAAACCTCTCACTCGGGGGGCTTAGCTGCAGCCCAGCGCTTACCTAAGTTATCAGAAATCCTACCGAGTGAAGAGCAAACCTCTCACTCGGGGGCTTAGCTGTAGTCCAAGTACTCGCCTAAGTTATCAAAATTCCTACCAAGTGAAGAGCAAACCTCTCACTCGGGGGCTTAGCTGCAGCCCAGCGCTCGCCTAAGTGGACTAAGGAATAAGTCGATTGCAGTAAGCGCCCCGCTTTGAACCTGCAAAAGACATTTCGAGCCAAAAGCAATCATATTCAAACACCAAATTCAAGTTCGGATCGATACCTAAAGGAACCGAAAGTGCTCAGGCGCTAAGCCCGTTAAGGTTTATCGGTTACAACTCCACTCGGCATACCGAGGC
This sequence comes from Triticum aestivum, assembly GCF_018294505.1. Taxonomy (NCBI): domain Eukaryota; kingdom Viridiplantae; phylum Streptophyta; class Magnoliopsida; order Poales; family Poaceae; genus Triticum; species Triticum aestivum. The sequence goes on along the minus strand of NC_057812.1, from coordinate 550,483,195 downwards.
AAATTTAAAGCATCGAGTTTAGAAGAAGTTTTTTACCCCTCCTATGGAGGGCTGGAAGGTGCAACAAACTCATCAAGATCAATTCCATCTGCGATCCGAGTGGCAGCCGCAAGGAAAGTTTCCATAAAGGACCTGAAGTCGTGTTTCTTGGTGTTGGCCACCCGGAGGGCCGCCAGCTTGTCCTCTCGCACATCTTTGCAGTGGACTCGGGCCAGACACAGAGCAACATCTGCACCGCACCGAGCCGGGGACTTTTTCCACTCCTGCACTCGACCAGGGATCGTGTTCAAGCGAGCCATCAGCGACTCGAGGTTGTTCTGAAGTGTCTCCCCGGGCCAGAGCGTCGAGTCGATGCGAGATGTGGCGACCTTCAGCCTTGCAAGATAGTCCACGACAGCTGCAACACGGGACTCCAGTCGGAAAACATTCATGGCAACTTCGTCATCCATCGGAGAATTGACGGGGTCAAGGTTTGGTTCCAGCCGGCTGGTTTCTTCTTCAAAATTTTGACAAAATTCTGCGAGGACGATCACCGAGTCAAGGGGATGGTCGAATGGAAAAACCACGGTTGGAAATGATCTCCGAGCATAGAGATTTACCTTCAAGCATAAGAAACAACTTCTTGGCAAGACCATTCAGGAAGGCCTCCAGATCTTTTTTCTTCCCAAGAGCAGCTTTCAGATTGGCATTTTCTTGCTCAAGCTTGGCGACTGAAGCTAACTTCTCGTCAACAAGCTTGATCTTCTCAGCTAGTTCAAGGTCTTTCTTCCGTTCGGCCTCCCTCACCTTACCTGCAAGTTACAGCAAGATCAGATTTTGAAACAAATAAAGGGAAAAAGCAGTCGTCAAGGTCTCACCAAACATACCTTCGGTCTCCTCCTTTTCCTTCGTCAGATTCTCCTGAACCAGCTTCAAATTCAGCTCGAGCTGAATGTGCTTGTTTTCCAGCTCAGTGTAGCGAGCCACAAGATCACAGGAGTTCTGCGAAGAACCAATCGACTAAAATGTCAAATATAATTCACTTCCGAGTGAAAAAGGAAAAATCACGCGTTTCTAAGACTACAGCCGAATACGAGCATTCGACCGTAGTCTGGGGGACTACACCCAGTGGGTGCACTCAGCGTGCCCCCACTAATCGACCAGTCGAGGACAGAGTCGACCAGTCGACCGGTTTGTGAAATCCAGTCGCCTTAGTCGAATGACGGAAAGACTGAAATTATAAAGCCTAAGGCCGACTGCTCGCAGTCGACCTTAGCCTTGGGGACTACACCCAGCGGGTGCACTCAGCGTGCCCCCGCTAACACGGAGTTTAAATCGACACACCTAGTGGGTGACTACTATAAATTCTGGAAAGAAAAGTTTTTTGATAGCATATCCTAACAGAACAAGTGGTGGTCGACTGAACTGAACATTCCTTTGAAGGGCGGAACTGGCGTCGTAAGCTGCCTGGCTCGCATCCCGGATGGTCTTCAACTGCTCCATCATGATCCCTGCCTGGCGTATCGCCTCCTTCGCGGCGCCAGCTTGGTCCTCTGGGACGTGGTGCGTCGTGAAGAGGGAGGGCTGCGGAGCACTCGTCAGCGGATCTGCGAAGGACACAGTGTGTCGAGTGGTGTTCTCCTCCTCCGCGACCAGAGTCTCAGGCACCATCACATCCTGAGGCACCCTGCTGGCATACGCTTTCCTTCTCATTCTGTGCTTTAGTGGTTCCTCGTCTTCATCATCATCAGGGAGAGTGATAACAACATTGGATGGAGCTACAGAAAAGAATCAGAATTAGAGATCATGAGTCAGTCGACTAGAAACGGTGTTAAGAGTATAATACCAGGTTTTGAGGTTGCTGCGTCCTCCATCGCATGGTCGTCAGCCCGGGCTGAGGTCTCAGAAGTAGCAGCACTGCAACTCCAAAGAGTTAGTCGACTAACTCCAGCGCCAACCAGAGATAAAGTTCACACAAAACAAGAAGACGTAAGCAATATGATTACCCTGATATGGTGGGGATGGACACCTTCATCTTCGGCAGGTGCTTGGTCGGCTTCGACGGGGCCGCCCTGGGCTGCTTCGGCGCCTTTTCAGTCGGCGCCGGAGAGGTGGTCCGGGGGGGCTTGGTCGACTGAGTAACAGTCGCGACCCCCTCGCCGCGTTCAGTCGCAGGGTCATGGACAAGTTTCGACCGCCTTTCCGATCGCGGTGGTGCGACCTCCTCCTCCTCCTCCTCTTCCCCATCCTCATCGTCATCATCATCATCGTCATCGTCATCATCATCAGCCTCGGCGGCGTCCGAGTCCCACTCCTCCTCCTGGCTCTCGCCCCCGCTCGCTTCTCCCTCCTCAGTCGGAGCCTGCGCTCCGTTGGGCATCGAGTACAGTTCAGTGAGGGTCTGAGGGACAACAAGACAAAGATCAGTCGACCGATCAGCAGAGAAAGCAGAAATAAATATAACGAGAATACAACGGGAAGTGGGGCAGACATGCCTTGTTTGGGTCACTGTGGCAGTCGAGTGGAGGAATCCTTCTGGCCCCGCGAGGGTTGTCCTTGTTCCCAGTAACAGCGGCCATCCACCTTTCCAGAGTGGCATCGTCGACTGCTTCTGGGTTGACCCGAGTCACATCCTCAGTCCCACAGTACAACCACATGCAATGGCTCCGGAACTGAAGAGGCTGGATTCGGCGCCTAAGGAAAACTTCCAGGAGATCCATGCCCGTCACTCCCTCCCGAACCAACTGAACTACGCGCTCCATCAGCATCTTCACGTCAGCTTTCTCCTCCGGAATCAGCTTCAGAGAGGAGGGCTTGTTCACTCGGTCCATGGTAAATGGAGGGAGTCCACTCGACTGCCCCGGTGTCGACTCATCCTGGCAGTAGAACCAGGTCGACTGCCAGCCTCTGACTGACTCGGGAAATGTCATGGCTAGGAAGGTGCTCGTGTTTCTCACCTGGATCCCCAGACCTCCACACATTTGGACCACTCGGGTTCTTTCGTCGCCTGGACTCGCCTTCTTCACAGTTTGAGAGCGACATGTGAATATGTGCTTGAACAAGCCCCAGTGCGGTCGACAGCCCAGAAAACTCTCGCACATGGACACAAATGCGGCAAGATAGGCGATAGAATTCGGGGTGAAGTGGTGGAGTTGCGCTCCAAAAAAGTTCAAGAAACCACGGAAGAAAATGCTCGACGGCAAAGAGAATCCGCGGTCGACATGGGTAGCCAGAAGCACGCACTCACCCTCTTCCGGCTGGGGCTGCCACTCTTTCCCCAGAAGCCTCGCAGCTCCATGGGGGATCAGGCCCTCGTTGGCCATGTCGAGGAGATCCTTCTCCGTGATGGTCGACTGGATCCAATCTCCCTGGACCCAGCCTTTCGGCAGGCGGGATCTGGACGAAGACCCACCGCGGCTGGTGGATCTCCCCTTCACCTTCTCCGTCGCCGACGCCTTCTTCGCGCGCTCCAGCGCCGCCGTCTTCTCCTTGACCATGGCTTCCGGCGGGGCACGTGAGGAGAAGTGGTGCGGAGGCGAGAGCGAGCGCGTTAGGCGGAGACGAAGGAGGCAGAGAGAGAGAATGCCGAGGCACTGTTCAAAAAACCCTCGCCGGGCGCATTTATAAGATCCCTTCCGAGTGGATAACAGGTGGACCCGGCAGATCTAATCATATCCTGGAACTGTTACGCGGGCGGGATATGTGGCGAAGAAAGCGGCGCGGGGATCGAGGCCTCTATGTCCCGTCCCATCCGAATGCCGCGGTCCGCTCCACTTCGCGCGTTTCCCCAAATTTCGCATCCCACGGAATCCGCGAACGGCAGATCAGTCTGTCAGGCGCAGGATTTCCTGCGATCCGTCGCTCGGAAATCGACGAAGCCCGAAAGATCACTCGACGAAAGAAAAGAATGGATCGAGTCGACTGAAGACAAGTTGCTCACTATCAACGAAGAGATTCTCTGGTTCAGAACAACGCACGACCAGTGTGCAAAGGTTAATCGGAAACAGCATCAACTCCTCCGTCACTCAAAGCCTCAATCCATTCGGGGGCTAATGATGGAGTCATGTACCTAGGGTAGGGTCACAGACCTGATCTAAGTACCCTGCCCAAAGACACCCTTAGAAGAGGTCACCTTCCAGTCGACCAACGAGGGATTCACTCGACTGACTTGAAGGACTCGACCACGAAGACTCACTCGACTACCAGGAGGTCAAAAGGCACTCTGCACTGCAACGGCCTGTAGTTAAGTAGACTTTATGATAGTTAAGAAACTTTATGTGGGACGTTACCAGTAACGCCCCGGACTAAATACACCTTAAACCCTTCATTACGTGGGCTGGCTGGGGTCCTGGCGCACTCTATATAAGCCACCCCCCTCCACAGGCAGAAGGGTTCGGCATCCTGTAATTCATATACACATAATCCACTCGACCGCCTCCGGGCTCCGAGACGTAGGGCTTTTACTTCCTCCGAGAAGGGCCTGAACTCGTACATCTCTTGTGTTACAACCTCTCCATAGCTAGGACCTTGCCTCTCCATACCTACCCCCCACTCTACTATCAGACTTAGAACCACGACAGCCACTTCAATGTTTTTTAAACTTATTTGAACTCCGGACTTTTTTTGTGTTCAGTATGCAGCATTCAAAGCGACGTCATCAATTTCCAACATGTTCTCACATCATTTGTAGTTTTTCGGTCATTTACCTAATTGTTTAGAGAGCTAAATGACCGTGAAATTGAAAATCACTACAAAATGAATACTGAAAATGTTGAAACTTGGCATGGTATCATCATATCACCCGCATAGCATGCGCGAAAGAGTAGAGAGGGTCACGGCAAAATCTGGACGCACTTCGTGTACAAACTGGACAAACTCTTTCGGAGTATCAGGGTTTCGGACGAGAACTCATCTGTTACACGGCCACTTCAATGTTTTTTAAACTTATTTGAACTCCGGACTTCTTTTGTGTTCAGTATGCAGCATTCAAAGCGACGTCATCAATTTCCAACATGTTCTCACATCATTTGTTGTTTTTCGGTCATTTACCTAATTGTTTAGAGAGCTAAATGACCGTGAAATTGAAAATCACTACAAAATGAATCCTGAAAATGTTGAAACTTGGCATGGTATCATCATACCACCCGCATAGCATGCGCGAAAGAGTAGAGAGGGTCACAGCAAAAACTGGACGCACTTCGTGTACAAACTGGACAAACTCTTTCGGAGTATCAGGGTTTCGGACGAGAACTCATCTGTTACACGACCACTTCAATGTTTTTTAAACTTATTTGAACTCTGGACTTCTTTTGTGTTCAGTATGCAGCATGCAAAGCGACGTCATCAATTTCCAACATGTTCTAACATCATTTGTTGTTTTTCCATAATTTACCTAATTGTTTAGAGAGCTAAATGACCGTGAAATTGAAAATCACTACAAAATGAATCCTGAAAATGTTGAAACTTGGCATGGTATCATCATATCACCCGCATAGCATGCGCGAAAGAGTAGAGAGGATCACATCAAAAACTGGACGCACTTCGTGTACAAACTGGACAAACTCTTTCGGAGTATCAGGGTTTCGGACGAGAACTCATCTGTTACACGGCCACTTCAATGTTTTTTAAACTTATTTGAACTCCGGACTTCTTTTGTGTTCAGTATGCAGCATTCAAAGCAACGTCATCAATTTCCAACATGTTCTAACATCATTTGTTGTTTTTCGATCATTTACCTAATTGTTTAGAGAGCTAAATGACCGTGAAATTGAAAATCACTACAAAATGAATCCTGAAAATGTTGAAACTTGGCATGGTATCATCATATCACCCGCATAGCATGCGCGAAAGAGTAGAGAGGGTCACGGCAAAAACTGGACGCACTTCGTGTACAAACTGGACAAACTCTTTCGGAGTATCAAGGTTTCGGACGAGAACTTATCTGTTATACGGCCACTTCAATTTTTTTAAACTTATTTGAACTCTGGACTTCTTTTGTGTTCAGTATGTAGCATTCAAAGCGACGTCATCAATTTCCAACATGTTCTAACATCATTTGTTATTTTTCGATCATTTACGTAATTGTTTAGAGAGCTAAATGACCGTGAAATTGAAAATCACTACAAAATGAATCCTAAAAATGTTGAAACTTGGCATGGTATCATCATTTCACCCGCATAGCATGTGCGAAAGAGTAGGGAGGGTCATGGCAAAAACTGGACGCACTTCGTGTACAAACTGGAAATAGAAGAAAATAAATAGAAGAAAACAAATAATGCAGAAAATAAAAAAAACTATACAAAAAAATTACTCAAAAATAAATAATGTAGAAAAGAAAAAAATATATAAAAAACTACTCAAAAATAAATAGATGAAAATAAATAATGCAGAAAAGAAAAAACTATATAAAAAAATTATTGGCGCGCTGTCCAGTGGGCCTGCCAGACCTAGGGTGTGCAAATGCAGGCCCAGAAGGGCCAGCAGGCTCACAGGGCACCGCGCCCTAGTTAATTAGGCCCAGAAGCCTTCTATATAGAGAAGCTCAAAGGAGCAGCCATGGCTGGGTTTATAAATCAGTGCGACTGCCCTTCGCTCGGCGAGGTGGGACTAAACATTATGCACCGCCGGTGGCAGCGCACAACCTTTAGTATCGGTTGGTGGCTCCAACCGGTACTAAAGGGGGAGGGTCTTTAGTACCGGTTCGTGGCACGAACCGGTACTAAAGGGGTCGTTTCCCGCCCCTTGGCCTGGCGAAAATTGGCCTTTAGTACTGGTTGGTGGCTCCAACCGGCACTAAAGACCCCTCCTATATATATGGAACCTACGAAAAAATCAGTTTCATCGACCACCAGTAGTTCTTCTTGATCCAACTTCTTCGCCGCGCCCGTCGCCCCATCGCGCGCCGCCCTCGCCGCCACCGCCGCCCGTCGTCGCCGTCACCCGTCGCCCACACCACCCGTCGTCGCTGTCACCGCCATCACCCCCGCCACCCATCGTCGCCGTCACCGCCTGGCCCGTCGCCCCCGCCGCGCCCGTACGTCACCGCCGCCTCTCGCCCGCCGCGCCCGTCCCCGTCGTCCCCCGCCGCCGCCGCCCCCCGGTCGTACACACACACATACACACACACACACAGAGAGACACACACCACACACACACACATTGTTTTTACTTATTTTCTATTTTCTGTTGTTTAGATTAATGTTAGATAAATTACATAGATAATAACGTTAGAATGTTAATGTTAGATGAATTATATGGAAAAGATGTTAAATATTAATGTTAAATATATTTTACATGAATTAGAACAAGTTGAAGTAGTTGAATTAGTATAGCTAAATATTAATTACGTATATATATGAGATTTGAACTAGTTGAATTAATATAACTAGTTTATTTTTAGTATGAAAATTAATAGAACAAGTTTATTTTTAGTAAGAAAACTTAGGTATATGAGATTTGATGATCTAATCAAAATATTACTATATAGAACTACCTACTTTATTTTAGTAAGAAATTAATATAACTAGTTTATTTTTAGTAAATGCTTAGTTGAATTAATAGAACTAGTTTATTTAGTTGAATTAATAGAACTAGTAATTGTTTAATGTTTCACCTATATATGAACATATATATTAGATATTAGATATAAATTATATGTTAGATATATATTTAATTTAGTTATATAAAATTTCATTATCTAATTAACATTTTATTATATAGAACTAGCTACCTTATTTTTAGTAAGAAAATTAATAGAACTAGTTTAGTTGAATTAATTAGATGAACTAGTTAGTTGAATTAGTTCAATTAATTAGGTATAATCTTCGTAAGTGCTTAGTTGAATTAGTTCAATTAATTAGTTGAACTAGTTGAATTAAAAGAATTAGTTGAATTAATAGAACTAATAAGTGTTTAATGTTTCACCTATGAACATAGGAATGTCGTCTGACGACGAACACGATTTCATTATGTGCGAATACTGCGAAGACCAGCGCGGCCTGTGCGGCAGAAATTTTCTAGTTGATGATAGACGCTTCAGCATCAAGCTGGATGAGAACTTTGAAGTGGATACAGTAAGTCACAACGACAAGTCTTTTTTCGTAATTAAGCATGACTTATGCTTCATTTGCTTCACCTTTTAATTTTAATTTTTCACTATTTTACTAGCGTATCCCCTGCCATGTAAGAATTTTTGTCTTGGATAAGATAGGTTTCAGTCCTAACGAAACTATGGAGGTAAAAATAGTTTAGTTGAAGACCGAGCATGGTTATACCTTCAACGTCAAATTATACAATGCAGACACATACACCTATTTTGAATGCAAAACTTGGCAAGCACTATGCAAAGCTTATGCATTTGCATATGATATGGTTATCACCTTTGATATTTGTCCGAAAGATGATATTGAAGGTAATAGAGACATCTGGGTCGATGTGCAGATGCCTCCAGTTCTACCATTGTTTGAGTTTCTCAACCATATTTATGTCTTTAATATGAGATTATTTGAACCAGTTGAATAATTAATAGATCTCAATTTATATTGACAGCTTACTTCCAATCAAGCAAACATGTCCGGCGCTTGGTAGACAGGACCGTCCACTGTCCCGGGGCTGAACTAAACTACGAGGAGACAAGTCATTATGTTTCATGGCTTGAGGATCTTGATGCTGTCAAGACAAATTTCTTTCCTGCACTTAGAAATGTTAGTACTCAAAACGTGCGACCAATAGTGTTCGTACTGAACTACGGTCACATATATTTAGGAAAGATGGTAAGATTTCTACTATTTCTCCTCAGTGCATCTTTTGCATACATTATTTTTTTAAGCTAAACTTCATTGCTAAGTATGTTACTATACGATGTTCTTCAACAGGGACTCCCGATGAATGTTGTGCCTGATTGGATCGAGACTAAACGTACCATGAATATTGTTAGCTTACGGCCAAGATATCCTACAATGTACTTTAGTGCATTCAGGATTTCTAATAGCGAGGAATGCTTAATAGTAAAAGACTAGAGCAAAATTGTGAACGATCACAGAGAAGTACTAGGGGGTAGCAATCAGAAGCGCAACCCACGATTAGGAGACAGGTTCATCTGCATGCTCCAATATGATGAATCAGCAAAGCTATACATGTTCTATGCTATTTTACCTGAGAGAGAGCAGCATGAGTGATTAATTAGCTAGTTCATGCTCTTAGTACTTGTCCTCTCATGTACGTGTTTTTCGTCCTGAACTTAATCTCAAAGAGTGATTTACTTTTGTGGTGTTATGAACGTTTATAATATCATTACCATGTTGAACTCGATGATATCTTTGCTATGAAAACCGTTGGTGATGATATATATGATGCAAGAGTTTTTATATTAATTAATATGATGATGATGATGATGATGATGATGATGAGTTATTATATCATTTATGAAAGAAATTGCATATTAGTTTCAACTAGATGGATTCTAGCTAAGTGATCAAGTATATACCATATCCATATTACCTCGATCACTTAAGTAGGTGATCAAGTATATATAATATGGACATGACATATACTTGATGACTTAGCTAGGATCCACACGCATCCAGTCAAACTAATCACCTAATGATTTAACAACTCATTATAATGTAAAACAATCACTAAATTAAATTGAAAACACAAAATTAAAGTAAAAATAAAAAGTAAAACCAAAACACACCAAAACATTTAGTGCCGGTTGGTGTTACCAACCGGTACTAATATCCTACGCGCCCACGGAGCTGGCTCGTGCCACGTGGTTGCCCTTTAGCACCGGTTCGTGCTGAATCGATACTAAAGAGGGGGGGCTTTAGTGCCTACAATTTAGTGCCAGTTACCGAACCGGCACTAAAGGCCCTTACGAACCGGTGCTATTGCCCGGTTCTGCACTAGTGGTAGCGACATAAAAAATGATGTCGTCTTCCGATCCACACCTCAATCTAAGCTTTCACTCAGAGGCCATGGTGCCAAGGATTTAGGCAACAAGGAGGCTCCACAACACCCCCCCTCACCCCCATGAGGAGAAGCAGCATTCACAAATGGCCTGTCGTCTAGGCTTTCACCCGGAGCGACCTCTCCAACAACCCCCACGCAACCGGCGGTGCATCATCCCCCCCTACAAGCCTGCTACCCCACACACCTCCTACGACATGATGACGCCACCATCCTCACGACCAACAACTATCGTCTAAACTACTTCTGATGTGATAGAATGTGCTTATTTTCAACTTACCTGTCATTGCCGGCTGTCGGCGAGCCTGAATCTTCTCTGAAAATTTTGTTTGGTTTCTATGAAATGCAAAAACACAGCCGTACAAGTAAATGAAACCGTGGCGGTAGAATTTTGTATTTGACCGAAAGCATAGAATTCCAAGTATGCTGGTTGGTGGGTGCCTACGTACACCGATCACCGATAGTGTTGTGGAGTAGCAACAGAGCTGCTGCTAGTTACGTTCGAGATTCTGTCAAACGTCCCAAGTATATAGCCATCCCGCCGCCGCTTTGACATCTTCCGTCTTGCTGCTCCACTCCACATATTCAAGTACTAACTCTTATCCGTAGACTCTGGTAGCAACATGGAGAAATTTAAAGCCGTCACTACACCAAGTGACGCCATTGCCAAGTGCCACTTACCAACAATCAGAGCTTCACTATGTTTAGTAGCTAGAGTAGTCCTTAATGCAAGCATCTGCGATGTGTCACTTGTTGTTGGAAAACCTGTTACATTGGAGTATGGTATTTTCGAGACCAAGCACCATGAAGGCCTTAATTTTGAAAATTTCAAAATTTAAACTTTTCAATTTCAAAACATTCTGAAAAAAATTACACACGTATACAAGGATGTAGAGTGTATATGTGTAAAATTTCAGGATGAAATACCTTGAATTGCGAGCTGCATAAAAAATAATTCAAAACATGTACTTTGAAGATGAACATTAATATGCTAAAAAGGCTCAAATTTGTCTTTTTTGTGTAGCTATCATTTTAACATATTTCAGCTTGAAAATTTACATCCATGTACATTATGTCTCTAGGTATATGTGTATATTTTTAGAATTTTTTTGATTTGAAAACTTTGAATTTTGAAGCTTTGAAATTAACGCCTTCGTGAAGCTTGGTCTTCCTCCATTCTTTTATACAAGGCCACTATAAAAATTACATTTTGCAACTATACAAGGCCACTAGCAGTAATCAAGACAAAAATTAATGATGTTTTCTCATATAGCAACTTGTTTAATACTTGCATGCATGTAGTTATAATGAGACCGTACTAGTACTTCTTTGACATTACTTTTGTTGTATGCATGCAGTCATATTAATGATCTCAGTTAACGAAAAGAAAAGTTGGCTTCCAAAGCTGTCATCAAATTTTACCTACCTATAATACGAGTTTGTGGCCTTATATCACTACTAGAAAAAGGGCTGCTAGTGGCACACCTGTTTTCGCTACTAATGGCGCACTACAGGTGCGCCACTAGCACCACGCCATGCGCCATTAGTATAGCCCATGGTGCGCCATTAGTATCTGGTATACTAATGGCGCACCACGCAGGAGTGCACCATTAGTAGAAATTTTTTCAAAAAAAATTTAAATTTTTTTTCAAATTTTTTCTTAATCTCGGGTCACTATGGCTTAATCTCAGGTCAAATCACACTCTGTGGTCAAACTTCCCAGAAGGTCACCCATCCTCACACTACTCCAGCCCGAGCACACTTAACTTCGTAGTTCTATCCAACCCCAGCACCACCTCACTTCACAGGCACTTGTTGATATATCTATCATATCAATCCTATTAAACCTTGTTGATGTCTAGGACTTAGTTCATGAGTATGATGAAATTTTGAAAAAATATTTCAAACTTCCCGGTCATATTATGTATCATATTTTGAAAAATAATTCAATTTTTTTTGAAACCAATTTTTTTCTGTTACTAGTGGCGCACCTAGCATACGGTGCGCCACTAGTAAGTTTGAATTTTTTTGAATTTTTCGCCTCCGGATCTTAAAAGCCCCGTAATTTTTTTTCTGTTAGGTTTTTGGGGATTTTGAAAATGTTTAACGGGGTTTCCTAAATTTGGATGTAACTTTTCGAGTAGATGATTTTTCATATAGAAAACTTTTTAATCCGAGTTCGTATGCAAAAGTTATGCCCATTTTACAAATTCCAGAGAGATTTTGCAAATAAAGTCGAAATTCATATTTGTAAATTTTCCCAACAACTAGACCACATATCACATGGGAAACTTATTCTTTTATTTTTTTGACATTTCCATCAATTTCTTTTATTTTTGGTCCACGGGGGGGGGGGGGGGTGCATTCGGTGGAAGTTTTGGGCCAAGTTAGTAATGGCGCACCGTGGGAGTGGTGCGCCATTACTAGTTAAACTAGTAATGCCGCACCACACCCACGGTGCGTCATTACTAGTTCAAAAAAAACAAATTCTGATTTTTTTTGAAAAAAACTTAGTAATGGCGCACCAGTCGACAGTGCGCCATTACTAGTCCACTGGTGCGCCATTACTAGTTTTGAAAAAATAAATAAATAAATTTGAAAAAAAATTGAATTTTTTACTAGTGGCACACCGTGGATGTGGTGCGCCATTACTAGTTAAACTAGTAATGGCGCACTATCCACTGGTGCGCCATTACTAGTTTTGAAAAAAAAATGAAATTTTTTTTGTTACTAATGGCGCACCGTGGATGTGGTGCGCCATTAGTATTCGGACACTAATGGCGCACCTACACATGGTGCGCCATTAGTATATACTAAAGGCGCACCACATGTCTGGTGTTCCATTAGTGGCCATATCATCTATAGCCCTTTCCTAGTAGTGTATAAGGGAATGGAGGGAAAACCCTTGTCCGTCTTCTCAGTCTCGGGTGAAAAGCCTGCTGATTCCAAAGCAGAGAGGCTTAGGGGATGTTTGGTTGTAAGGGACTAGACTTTTTTTAGTCTCAAGGACTAAAGAAAAAAGTCTTGTCTTCCAAAGCAGTGCTCCGGGTGAAAACCCTTGTCTGTCTTCTCAGTCTCGGCAGCGGTGACGTGATGCATCGTTACTTTCCTGAGGGCATCATCTGGGAGCCCAGGTTCATCTTGGTCGTCCCATGGCATCATAGGCAGGCAATTTGAATCCCTTCTCGAGGCTTCTTTGGCTCTGGTATGGGGCGATCTCGCGTTCCTCCTATATCTACATGTGTCCCCATTGGCACCTCGCTCAGTCCCCAATTTGCGCAGACAGGATTGGTGCTCCATGTTGCGGAGTGGGATGGCAGGGGCTCCCTAGGGAGAACTTGAGGGGGGAGGAGTGGTGCAACAAAGGGTGTCTGGTTTCTAAGGAGGAGCGTTTTGATCTCTTCTTAGTAGTCTCGGCCACTTTGTGGTGGTGTGCTCGTGTAATATTGTTTTACCTTTGATCTACTATGTAACAGGATCTCCTCGTCACTTTGTATTCATTCGGTTGTTTGCTTTGTTTATAAAGCGTGATGAAAGCCTTTTTTGACAAAAAACTAATACTAACTTTTACCCTGGGATGGTGCCAAACTGCCAATGTGATGCATGTGTGTGTTCTGACACACAGCTAATTGGATAAGCATGGCCTCTAATTTCACCTTACATGTGTGCAAGATATCTCATGTATGAGCTGGATTTAGGCACTATACGTAGGGAAAGGACAAACAGAACAAAGAAGAAGACGACGACCATATATGTTGGATGTCAACACATAGCTTACCCCCCCTAGATGGTGGCTAGAGCGAAAGAGTGTTCCCCTATGCAGCGTCAAACGAGCGAATGATTGTCATGCTGCAAAGGGGGAGAATTGGCATGCTATAGCATGGAGAAGAATTAATTTCCATCCTACCTAAGGCGAAAGTTGTCACAAATGTCCATGATTTGCCATGCTACAAATAGGAGAATTGCCATGCTATAGCATGGAGAATTCCATGTCGCAGCAAAGAATTTGTCACACATGTCTTCAGGAATTTGCCATGCTCTAGACAGAGATTTGTCATGGCACAACTAGAGAATTGTTGTGCTACATTGCGAAAAGTGTTCATGTCATGTTTTTGGAAGAAAAGTGCAATGCCATAACATATGTAAGTGGTCTAAAACGCACATAATTTGTCATGTCATAACACTCCCAGTGTGAAAAAACTATAAAAAACACACAATTTGCCATGCTATAGCTGACATAGACACATAGTTGTCATGTGCAAAAAACCTAAAAGTCAGAATTTGACATGTTGTAGAGAATCCCTTGTTCAGAATTAGAAAATGGATAAAAACACATAAATTGGGTCGTTTGCTCTGAGGGGGGTGAGGGTCTGTAGTGAACCATCCAGCGAACTTTCCTGTCGTTCTTTCGAGAGGGTGTTGGGAGCAAAACTTTGAGATTCGCATGCGAGATCCCACATACGTGAAAGCGTTCGTGCAGAAACGGCTATGAGCCGATGTCAGTTCAATTGCATTTAGGTATACCATTGAACTAGACCAAAACCGTTGCTTCCTTGTCTTCTATAAACACTTCAAAAAAATCTAGATTGTCACCATTTTCACGGAGGTTTTCCGTTCAAAGCAGCAAAGAGTCCATACTGCATGTGATTCAATTAAGTTAGGAGTTGAGATCAGATAATACTGGGCAAATAGCTCCCATGCGCCGTCGTTGGTGTGAATTATCTCTCATGCGACGTCGTTGGTTGTAATAGCTCTCATGCGACTTCTGCGTTGGAAAAAATTGCTCCCATGCGACATTGCTGCCTAATCCAAAGACACATGTTTAAAACTCGAATCAGGTGAGCGGGACCCACAGCATGGGACCCACTAACTTATCCAACTCAGCATTGGTCAGGTGAGAGAGACCCACAACATGGGACCCACTAACTTATCCATGTCAGCATTGGTACAAGAGGACACCGAGCCTTGCCCCGAGCCATGCAGCACCCGAGCCCATCCTCCCCCCTCCCCCCTCCCTGACCGTTGTTGTTCTTCTTCTCCGGCGACAACACACAGCAACGCCGTTCTGGGCCGCGACCTACCAATGTCGAGCTCCGCTTCAGCCTCCCGTCGCTCATGGCCGTGCTAGGGCTCAATGCCCATGACAAGGTGCCCTGCATGCCCACGTATCGCACCCCTGAAGCGGCTAGTCACAACGACCGACAAGAATGGCAACCTTGGGCGGGAATTCGTGAAATGCGAGAGCAAACCAGAGCAGGGAAATGTGAGATTTTACTTCTCAATATGCCAATTTTGGTTTTTGTCTCCCAATTTCATATTTTCCCAATTTTTCATCGGATTTGGGATTTAGGGTTCATCTTTCCAATTTTAGAAATTGAAGCAATGCACCCATTTTGAGTGGCTAGATGAGTACATAGAGCGGATTCAACTGGAGGGTGCATCAGGGGAGCTCAATTTACCGTTGGAGGCGGGGAAGTTGGGCAAGTTTGGATCGGGCGCGTCTGGATCTGGGGCCCCTGGATTTGCCCATTCCATTGGGGCTACTGTGAGGGATGCAGGAGTGACGGCAGAGCTGAAGAAGCTGAACAAGCAGATGAAGAAACTCATCGAATTGCAGAAGCAGGGCAATTTGATGGGGCTGATGGCTAGACTTTTTTATGTTTGTGTAATTGCTCTCGCATTTGTTTATGTGATGATAATTAGTCGTGAGTGAATAGATTGGGCATCATTTGTAATCGTAATGATATGTATATTTGAATAAAAGTGTTGCGCTATACGAATTCGGCATGTCTTCTCCACTCTGTTTCGGCCCCGTTTCTTCAGTTCTTCAGTTCGTCATCAGTTTCAGTGGTAGAGGGAGAAAAGGAAAAAAAGTTCGTCCATAGTTGCACGAAAAGGCTAGGCCCATATAGAAGTTAGGCAGGGCCGAATAGAACATATCCAGGCCCATTGATAAAAGAAGTGTAGCTAGTGCAAAAAAAGTGCACACGGTCATTGACATCGATATATCTTTTCGGCTTTAGTTTATTTCACAAATTTTAAGTTTCCTGCAGTCACCTTTTTGAGATAACTCATCTGATAATTATTTGAGCTATTTTTATGCAGAAGCTATCGTGTCCGATGGTAGGGTCTCGTGTTGTTTCGGCTAAAACAAAAGGTTGGTTCTAGTTAGCAGTCTAACTTGCAGTCTTTGTGAACCAAAAAAGTTGCAATTGTTTGGTTCTAGTTTATTTCAACCAAGCACCATTTTTTTTATTTGTGCTATGGTGTTTTCAAAGTTTTTACTCATGTGTTTCAACCGAAAAAGGTTGTGCCCCTCTCAAAAAAAGAAGACATCTAGTGTGCCCCTAGTAGCATCTCCTTACAACATAGAGGGGCATCCCCTTACAACATATAGTGCATAAAACATAAAAGGAAGATAATTAACTAGACACGTGCTAACAACAACTTATATGATTGGATCATGTTTTAGTGCATTTTTTAGTACACATGGCCACATAAATAAAATGCAATGGAGAAACTTTAGGCTCGAAAAAACATTAATAGATAGCACGATAGAGGGCATCGGGTACCCTAGTAGCATAGATAGATAGAACATATAGAGGGGCATCCCCTTACAACATATAGTTCATAAAACATGAAAGGAGAATAATTCAAACTAGATAGATAGAAGACACGGGCACACACGCCTGAACCAACACAAACGCAAGCTAGATAGATAGAAAGACTCGCACTTGAACAACTCCTTGGCCCCTCCTCCTTAGCCGGCACCCCTCACTCGTCGTTCTCCGGCATCTGGTAGGGGAGGGTGTGCATGCCGTTGGGGTGAGGGAAGATGTGGTGGAAGTTGGTGAAGATGTTGTAGGTCGTGAACGCGATAAACTCGCATCCACACCAGAACACCTCGCCGAGGAGGTGGTGAGCGTCATAGGGGTTGGTGAAGGTGACGTAGAGGCCGATGACCAAGCTGTTGGCGTTGCCATCGTACTGCTCGTGGAGGTGGAACATGGGCGGAGTGCCCGGAGGGAGGTGGCGGTAGCCGGCTTGGAGGAAGAAGCCAGCCAACTCTCTAGGGCCCCTCCACCTTGAGATGGACCACACCCTCAGGCTATTCTCGACGATGACTCCGGCAGGGTACTCCCTCTCTGGCACAGTGCGAGGGCGACAGTAGGTAGAGTCGTTGAACTGCTGGTGGCTCGAGTGGTGGATTTGGCTCGAAAAGAAGAAGCGGAGGAGGCTTGAGAGATGAGTGTGAGAGGCATGAGGAAATGGTGCCCTTTTATAGCCGCGTTGCAGCCGTGGTCAATGTGTACACGGTGCCTTCTCGATCGTTTTCTCTTCTCCGTTCGTACTGGCATAAGTAATTGCGGGCATTAATTCAAAAACGACGGGCAGAGCATCCAAAGAGGCACGGGCGGCACAGGTGAGATGCATCGTTTCGTGCACTTGCATCGTTTTGAAACAGGCCCGTTCATCCACGTGTGACACTGAAAAAGGAGCTGTTGTTGGAAATATGCCCTAGAGGCAATAATAAAATGGTTATTATTATATTTCTTTGTTCATGATAATTGTCTATTGTTCATGCTATAATTGTGTTATCCGGAAATCGTAATACATGTGTGAATACATAGACCACAACACGTCCCTAGTGAGCCTCTAGTTGACTAGCTCGTTGATCAAAAGATAGTCATGGTTTCCTGACTATGGACATTGGATGTCATTGATAACGAGATCACATCATTAGGAGAATGATGTGATGGACAAGACCCAATCCTAAGCATAGCTCAAAGATCATGTAGTTCGTTTGCTATAGCTTTTCCGAATGTCAAGTATCATTTCCTTAGACCATGAGATTGTGCAACTCCCGGATACCGTAGGAGTACCTTGGGTGTGCCAAACGTCACAACATAACTGGGTGACTATAAAGGTACACTACAGGTATCTCCGAAAGTGTCTATTGGGTTGGCATGAATCGAGACTGGGATTTGTCACTTCGTATGACGGAGAGGTATCTCTAGGCCCACTCGGTAATGCATCATCGTAATGAGCTCAATGTGATCAAGTGGTTGATCACGAGATCATGCATTACAGTACGAGTAAAGTGACTTGTCGGTAACGAGATTGAACGAGGTGTTGGGATACCGACGATCGAGTCTCGGGCAAGTAACGTACCGATTGACAAAGGGAATTGTATACGGATTGATTGAATCCTCGACATCGTGGTTCATCCGATGAGATCATCGTGGAGCATGTGGGAGCCAACATGGGTATCCAAATCCCGCTGTTGGTTATTGACCGGAGAGGCGTCTCGGTCATGTCTGCATGTCTCCCGAACCCGTAGGGTCTACACACTTAAGGTTCGGTGACGCTAGGGTTGTAGAGATATTAGTATGCAGTAATCCGAAAGTTGTTCGGAGTCCCGGTTGAGATCCCGGATGTCACGAGGAGTTCTGAAATGCTCCGGAGGTAAAGATTTATATATAGGAAGTCCGGTTTCGGCCATCGGGAAGGTTTCGGGGATCGCCGGTATTGTACTGGGACCACCGGAAGGGTCCCGGGGGTCCACCGGGTGGGGCCACCTATCCCGGAGGGCCCCATGGGCTGAATTGGGAGGGGAACCAGCCCTTAGGGGGCTGGTGCCCCCCCCTTGGACCTCCCCTGCGCCTAGGGTTGGGAAACCCTAGGGGTGGGGGCGCCCCCGACTTGGCTTGGGGGGAAGCCACCCCTTGGCCGCCGCCCCCTTGGAGATCCATCTCCTAGGGCCGGCGCCCCCAAGGCCCATATATAAAGAGGGGGGAGGGAGGGCAGCCGGACCCCTGGCTTTTGGCGCCTCCCTCTCCCTCCGTAACACCTCTCCTCCCGCTTGCGCTTGGCGAAGCCCTGCCGGGATCCTGCTGCATCCACCACCACGCCGTCGTGCTGCTGGATCTTCATCAACCTCTCCTTCCCCCTTGCTGGATCAAGAAGGAGGAGACATCTTCCTAACCGTACGTGTGTTGAACGCGGAGGTGCTGTCCGTTCGGCACTAGGTCATCGGTGATTTGGATCACGTCGAGTACGACTCCATCAACCCTGTTCTGTTGAACGCTTCAGATCAAGTTGACCAGAGAGGAAGTTGATGATGATGATCATGAAACTTCAGATCAAGTTGCTACTAAACTTCGTAGGTCCACGAGGACACGTTCCGCACCAGAGTGGTACGGCAACCCTGTCTTGGAAATCATGTTGTTAGACAACGGTGAACCTTCGAACTATGAAGAAGCGATGGCGAGCCCGGATTCTGACAAATGGCTGGAAGCCATGAAATCCGAGATAGGATCCATGTATGAAAATGAAGTATGGACTTTGACTGACTTGCCCGATGATTGGCGAGCCATAGAAAATAAATGGATCTTTAAGAAGAAGACCGACGGGGATGGTAATGTGACCATCTATAAAGTTCGGCTTGTCGCTAAGGGTTATCAACAAGTTCAAGGGGTTGACTACGATGAGACTTTCTCTCCCGCAGCGAAGCTGAAGTCCGTCCGAACCATGTTAGCAATTGCCTCATTCTATGATTATGAGATATGTCAAATGGACGTCAAAACGGCTTTCCTTAATGGTTTCCTTAAGGAAGAATTGTATATGATGCAGCCGGAAGGTTTTGTCGATCCTAAGAATGCTGACAAGGTGTGCAAGCTCCAATGCTCGATTTATGGGCTGGTGCAAGCATCTCGGAGTTGGAACATTCGTTTTGATGAGATGATCAAAGCGTTTGGGTTTACGCAGACTTATGGAGAAGCCTGCATTTACAAGAAAGAGAGTGGGAGCTCTGTAGCATTTCTCGTATTGTATGTGGATGACATACTGTTGATGGGAAATGATATAGAATTCTTGGAAAGCATAAAGGCCTACTTGAACAAGTGTTTTTCAATGAAGGACCTTGGAGAAGCTGCTTATATTTTAGGCATCAAGATCTATAGAGATAGATCGAGATGCCTCATTTGTCTTTCACAGAGTACATACCTTGACAAGATATTGAAGAAGTTCAAAATGGATCAGTCAAAGAAGGGGTTCTTGCCTGTATTGCAAGGTACGAGATTGAGCACGGCTCAATGCCCGACCACGGCAGAAGATAGAGAAAAGATGAGTGCCATCCCCTATGCCTCGGCCATAGGGTCTATCATGTATGCTATGCTGTGTACTAGACCTGATGTAAACCTTGCCGTAAGTTTGGTAGGAAGGTACCAAAGTAATCCCGACATGGAACACTAGACAGCGGTCAAGAATATCCTGAAGTACCTGAAAAGGACTAAGGATATGTTTCTCGTTTATGGAGGTGACGAAGAGCTCGTCGTAATGGGTTACGTCGATGCTAGCTTCGACACAGATCTGGATGACTCTAAGTCACAAACCGGATACGTGTATATTTTGAATGGTGGGGCAGTAAGCTGGTGCAGTTGCAAGCAGAGCGTTGTGGCGGGATCTACATGTGAAGCAGAGTACATGGCAGCCTCGGAGGCAGCACAAGAAGCAGTCTGGGTGAAGGAGTTCATTACCGACCTAGGAGTCATACCCAATGCGTCGGGCCCGATGACTCTCTTCTGTGACAACACTGGAGCTATTGCCCTTGCCAAGGAGCCCAGGTTTCACAGCAAGACCAGGCATATCAAGCGTCGCTTCAACTCCATTCGTGAAAGTGTTCAAAATGGAGACATAGAGATTTGTAAAGTACATACGGACCTGAATGTGGCAGATCCGTTCACTAAACCTCTCCCTAGAGCAAAACATGATCAACACCAGAACTGCATGGGTGTTCGATTCATCACAATGTAACTAGAATATTGACTCTAGTGCAAGTGGGAGACTGTTGGAAATATGCCCTAGAGGCAATAATAAAATGGTTATTATTATATTTCTTTGTTCATGATAATTGTCTATTGTTCATGCTATAATTGTGTTATCCGAAAATCGTAATACATGTGTGAATACATAGACCACCAGACGTCCCTAGTGAGCCTCTAGTTGACTAGCTCGTTGATCAAAAGATAGTCATGGTTTCCTGACTATGGACATTGGATGTCATTGATAACGAGATCACATCATTAGGAGAATGATGTGATGGACAAGACCCAATCCTAAGCATAGCTCAAAGATCGTGTAGTTGGTTTGCTGTAGCTTTTCCGAATGTCAAGTATCATTTCCTTAGACCATGAGATTGTGCAACTCCCGGATATCATAGGAGTGCCTCGGGTGTGTCAAACGTCACAACTTAACTGGGTGACTATAAAGGTACACTACAGGTATATCCGAAAGTGTCTGTTGGGTTGGCACGAATCGAGACTGGGATTTGTCACTCCGTATGACGAAGAGGTATCTCTGGGCCCACTCGGTAATGCATCATCATAATGAGCTCAATGTGATCAAGTGGTTGATCACGGTATCATGCATTACGGTACGAGTAAAGTGACTTGCCGGTAACGAGATTGAACGAGGTGTTGGGATACCGACGATCGAGTCTCGGGCAAGTAACGTACCGATTGACAAAGGGAATTGTATACGGATTGATTGAATCCTCGACATCGTGGTTCATCCGATGAGATCATCGTGGAGCATGTGGAATCCAACATGGGTATCCAGATCCCGTTGTTGGTTATTGACTGGAGAGGCGTCTCGGTCATGTCCGCATGTCTCCCGTACCCGTAGGGTCTACACACTTAAGGTTCGGTGACGCTAGGGTTGTAGAGATATTAGTATGCAGTAACCTGAAAGTTGTTCGGAGTCCCGGATGAGATACCGGACGTCACGAGGAGTTCCGGAATGGTCCGGAGGTAAAGATTTATATATAGGAAGTCCGGTTTCGGCCATCGGGAAGGTTTCGGGGGTCGCCCGTATTGTACCGGGACCACTGGAAGGGTCCCGGGGGTCCACCGGGTGGGGCCACCTATCCCGGAGGGCCCCATGGGCTGAATTGGGAGGGGAACCAGCCCCTAGTGGGCTGGTGCGCCCCCCTTGGGCCTCCCCTGCGCCTAGGGTTGGGAAACCCTAGGGGTGGGGGCGCCCCCGACTTGGCTTGGGGGGGAAGCCACCCCTTGGCCGCCGCCCCCTTGGAGATCCATCTCCTAGGGCCGGAGCCCCCCCCAAGGCCCCTATATAAAGAGGGGGGAGGGAGGGCAGCCGGACCCCTGGCTCTTGGCGCCTCCCTCTCCCTCCGTAACACCTCTCCTCCCGCTTGCGCCTGGCGAAGCCCTGCCGGGATCCTGCTGCATCCACCACCACGCCATCGTGCTGCTGGATCTTCATCAACCTCTCCTTCCCCCTTGCTGGATCAAGGAGGAGACATCTTCCTAACCGTACGTGTGTTGAACGCGGAGGTGCCGTCCGTTCGGCACTAGGTCATCGGTGATTTGGATCACGTCGAGTACGACTCCGTCAACCCCGTTCTCTTGAACACTTCCGCGCGCGATCTACAAGGTTATGTAGATGCACTCCTCTCTCCCTCGTTGCTAGATGACTCCATAGATTGATCTTGGTGATTCGTAGAAAATTTTAAAATTCTGCTACGTTCCCCAACAGTGGCATCATGAGATAGGTCTATGCGTAGTTTCTATGCACGAGTAGAACACAAAGCAGTTGTGGGCGTCGATATTGTCAATTATCTTGCCGTTACTAGTCTTATCTTGATTCGGCAGCATTGTGGGATGAAGCGGCCCGGACCGACCTTACACGTACGCTTACGTGAGACTGGTTCCACCGACTGACATGCACTAGTTGCATAAGGTGGCTGGCGGGTGTCTGTCTCTCCCACTTTAGTCGGATCGGATTCGATGAACAGGGTCCTTATGAAGGGTATAAATAGAAATTGGCAATTGACGTTGTGGTTTTGGCATAGTTAATAAACGTTCTTGCTAGAAACCTATAGCAGCCACATAAAAAACTTGCAACAACAATTAGAGGACGTGTAACTTGTTTTTGCAGCAAGTGTTTTGTGATGTGATATGGCCAAAGGATGTGATGAATGATATATGTGATATATGAGATGATCATGTTCTTGTAATAGGAATCACGACGTGCATGTCGATGAGTATGACAACCGGCAGGAGCCATAGGAGTTGTCTTTATTTATTTATGACCTGTGTGTCAACATAAACGTCATGTAATTACTTTACTTTATTGCTAAAGCGTTAGCCATAGTAGTAGAAGTAATAGATGACGAGACAACTTCAAGAAGACACGATGATGGAGATCATGATGATTGAGATCATGGTGTCATGCCGGTGACAACGATGATCATGGAGCCCCGAAGATGGAGATCAAAAGGAGCAAATGATATTGTCCATATCATGTCACTATTTGATTGCATGTGATGTTTATCATGTTTTACATCTTATTTGCTTAGAACGACGGTAGCTTAAATAAGATG
Source organism: Triticum aestivum (assembly GCF_018294505.1). Classification (NCBI taxonomy): domain Eukaryota; kingdom Viridiplantae; phylum Streptophyta; class Magnoliopsida; order Poales; family Poaceae; genus Triticum; species Triticum aestivum. Next base: position 550,459,848 of record NC_057812.1, on the reverse strand, counting down.
ATCCCTCGTAATAATTTCAAGAAAGTGTTCCCCCTAACTTTGCACCGTTGCGAAGGTTCGTTGTTTCGAAGCACCATGTGATGATCGGGTGTGATAGATTCTAACATTCGAATACAACGGGTGTAAGCCAGATTTACACACGCAATACACTTAGGTTGACTTGACGAGCCTAGCATGTACAGACATGGCCTCGGAACATAGAAGACCTAAAGGTCGAGCATGAGTCATATAGAAGATACGATCAACATGAAGATGTTCACCGATGTTGACTAGTCTGTCTCACGTGATGATCAGACATGACCTAGTTGACTCGGATCATGTTTCACTTAGATGACTAGAGGGATGTCTATCTGAGTGGGAGTTCATTGAATAATTTGATTAGATGAACTTAATTATCATGAACTTAGTCTAAAATCTTTACAATATGTCTTGTAGATCAAATGGCGCATGTTGTCCTCAACTTCAACGCGTTCCTAGAGAAAACCAAGCTGAAAGACGATGGCAACAACTATACGGACTGGGTCCAGAACCTGAGGATCATCCTCATAGCTGCCAAGAGAGATTATGTCCTAGAAGCACCGCTAGGTGACGCACCTGTCCCAGAGAACCAAGACATTATGAACGCTTGGTAGTCACGTGCTGATGATTACTCCCTCGTTCAGTGCGGCATGCTTTACAACTTAGAACCGGGGCTCCAAAAGCGTTTTGAGAGACACGGGGCATATGAGATGTTCGAAGAGCTGAAAATGGTTTTTCAAGCTCATGCCCGGGTCGAGAGATATGAAGTCTCCGACAAGTTCTTCAGCTGTAAGATGGAGGAAAATAGTTCTGTCAGTGAGCACATACTCAGAATGCCTGGGTTGCATAACCGCTTGACTCAGCTGGGAGTTAATCTCCCGGATGACGCGGTCATTGACAGAATCCTTCAGTCGCTTCCACCGAGCTACAAGAGCTTTGTGATGAACTTCAATATGCAGGGGATGGAAAAGACCATTCCTGAGGTATATTCAATGCTGAAATCAGCAGAGGTGGAAATCAAAAAGTAACATCAAGTGTTGATGGTGAATAAAACCACTAAGTTCAAGAAAGGCAAGGGTAAAAAGAACTTCAAGAAGGACGGCAAGGGAGTTGTCGCGCCCGGTAAGCAAGCTGCCGGGAAGAAGCCAAAGAATGGACCCAAGCCCGAGACTAAGTGTTTTTATCGCAAGGGAAGTGGTCACTGGAAGCGGAACTGCCCCAAATACTTAGCGGACAAGAAGGCCGGCAACACTAAAGGTATATGTGATATACATGTAATTTATGTGTACCTTACCAGTACTCATAGTAGCTCCTGGGTATTTGATACCGGTGCGGTTGCTCACATTTGTAACTCAAAGCAGGAGCTGCGGAATAAACGGAGACTGGTGAAGGACGAGGTGACGATGTGCGTCGGGAATGGTTCCAAGGTCGATGTGATCGCCGTCGGCATGCTGCCTCTACATTTACCTACGGGATTAGTTTTAAACCTCAATAATTGTTATTTAGTGCCAGCTTTGAGCATGAACATTGTATCAGGATCTTGTTTAATTCGAGATGGCTACTCATTTAAATCTGAGAATAATGGTTGTTCTATTTATATGAGAGATATGTTTTATGGTCATGCTCCATTGGTGAATGGTTTATTCTTAATGAATCTCGAGCGTAATGTTACACATATTCATAGTGTGAATACCAAAAGATGTAAGGTTGATAATGATAGTCCCACATACTTGTGGCACTACCGCCTTGGTCACATAGGTGTCAAACGCATGAAGAAGCTCCATGCAGATGGACTCTTAGAGTCTCTTGATTACGAATCATTTGACACGTGCGAACCATGCCTCATGGGTAAAATGACCAAGACTCCGTTCTCAGGAACAATGGAGCGAGCAACCAACTTATTGGAAATCATACATACTGATGTGTGCGGTCCAATGAGTGTTGAGGCTCGCGGTGGCTATCGTTATGTTCTCACCCTCACTGATGACTTGAGTAGATATGGGTATGTCTACTTAATGAAACACAAGTCTGAGACCTTTGAAAAGTTCAAGGAATTTCAGAGTGAGGTTGAGAATCAACGTGACAGGAAAATCAAGTTCTTGCGATCAGATCGTGGAGGAGAATACTTGAGTCACAAATTTGGCACACACTTAAGAAAATGTGGAATAGTTTCACAACTCACGCTGCCTGGAACACCTCACCGTAATGGTGTATCCGAACATCGTAATCGCACTCTATTTGATATGGTGCGATCTATGATGTCTCTTACCGATTTACCGTTGTCATTTTGGGGCTATCCTTTAGAGACTGCCGCATTCACTTTAAATAGGGCTCTGTCGAAATCCGTTGAGATGACACCGTATGAATTGTGGTTTGGAAAGAAACCTAAGCTGTCGTTTCTAAAAGTTTGGGGATGCGCTGCTTATGTCAAGAAACTTCAACCTGAAAAGCTCGAACCCAAATCGGAAAAATGCGTCTTCATAGGATACCCTAAAGAAACTATTGGGTATACCTTCTACCTCAGATCAGAATGCAAGATCTTTGTTGCCAAGAATGGGTCCTTTCTAGAGAAAGAGTTTCTCTCGAAAGAAATAAGTGGGAGGAAAGTAGAACTTGATGAATTACTACCTCTTGAACCGGTAAGTGGCGCAGCTCAAGAAAATGTTCCTGAGGTGCCTGCACCGACTAGAGAGGAAGTTGATGATGATGATCATGAAACTTCAGATCAAGTTGCTACTAAACTTCATAGGTCCACGAGGACACGTTCCGCACCAGAGTGGTACGGCAACCCTATCTTGGAAATCATGTTGTTAGACAATGGTGAACCTTCAAACTATGAAGAAGCGATGGCGGGCCCGGATTCCGACAAATGGCTGGAAGCCATGAAATCCGAGATAGGATCCATGTATGATAACGAAGTATGGACTTTGACTGACTTGCCCGATGATCGGCGAGCCATAGAAAATAAATGGATCTTTAAGAAGAAGACAGATGTGGATGGTAATGTGACCATCTATAAAGCTCGGCTTGTCGCTAAGGGTTATCGACAAGTAAAAGGGGTTGACTACGATGAGACTTTCTCACCCGTAGCGAAGCTGAAGTCCGTCCGAATCATGTTAGCAATTGCCACATTCTATGATTATGAGATATGGCAAATGGACGTCAAAACGGCTTTCCTTAATGGTTTCCTTAAGGAAGAATTGTATATGATGCAGCCGGAAGGTTTTGTCAATCCTAAGAATACTGACAAGGTGTGCAAGCTCCAACGCTCGATTTATGGGCTGGTGCAAGCATCTCGGAGTTGGAACATTCGTTTTGATGAGATGATCAAAGCGTTTGGGTTTACGCAGACTTATGGAGAAGCCTGCATTTACAAGAAAGTGAGTGGGAGCTCTGTAGCATTTCTCGTATTGTATGTGGATGACATACTGTTGATGGGAAATGATATAGAATTCTTGGAAAGCATAAAGGCCAACTTGAACAAGTGTTTTTCAATGAAGGACCTTGGAGAAGCTGCTTATATATTAGGCATCAAGATCTATAGAGATAGATTGAGACACCTCATTGGTCTTTCACAGAGTACGTACCTTGACAAGATATTGAAGAAGTGATGGACAAGACCCAATCCTAAGCATAACTCAGAGATCGTGTAGTTCGTTTGCTGTAGCTTTTCCGAATGTCAAGTATCATTTCCTTAGACCATGAGATTGTGCAACTCCCGGATACCGTAGGAGTGGCTTGGGTGTGCCAAATGTCACAATGTAACTGGGTGACTATAAAGGTACACTACAGGTATCTCCGAAAGTGTCTGTTGGGTTGGCACGAATCGAGACTGGGATTTGTCAACCCATATGACGGAGAGGTATCTCTGGGCCCACTCGGTAATGCATCATCATAATGAGCTCAATGTGATCAAGTGGTTGATCACGGGATCATGCATTACGGTACGAGTAAAGTGACTTGCCGGTAACGAGATTGAACGAGGTGTTGGGATACCGACGATCGAGTCTCGGGCAAGTAACATACCGATTGACAAAGGGAATTGTATACGGATTGATTGAATCCTCGAAATCATGGTTCATCCGATGAGATCATCGTGGAGCATGTGGGATCCAACATGGGTATACAGATCCCGCTGTTGGTTATTGACCAGAGAGGCGTCTCGGTCAAGTCTGCATGTCTCCCGAACCCGTAGGGTCCACACACTTAAGGTTCGGTGACGCTAGGGTTGTAGACATATTAGTATGCAGTAACCCGAAAGTTGTTCGGAGTCCCGGATGAGATACCGGACGTCACGAGGAGTTCCGGAATGGTCTGGAGGTAAATATTTATATATAGGAAGTCCGGTTCCGGCCATCGGGAAGGTTTCGGGGGTCGCCGGTATTGTACCGGGACCACCGGAAGGGTCCCGGGGGTCCACCGGGTGGGGCCACCCATCCCGGAGGACCCCATGGGCTGAATTGGGAGGGGAACCAGCCCCTAGTGGGCTGGTGCGCCCCCCTTGGGCCTCCCCTGCGCCTAGTGTTGGGAAACCCTAAGGGTGGGG